>NC_058123.1:355000-380000 GCF_914725855.1 Thunnus albacares
AAACAGATGTAGTTCAGGTATAATACAGGTGTAGTTTAGGTATAAAACAGGTGTAGTTCAGGTATAATACAGGTGTAGTTTAGGTGTAAAACAGGTGTAGTTCAGGTATAATACAGGTGTAGTTCAGGTATAAAACAGGTGTAGTTCAGGTATAATACAGGTGTAGTTCAGGTATAATACAGGTGTAGTTTAGGTATAAAACAGGTGTAGTTTAGGTGTAGTTCAGGTATAAAACAGGTGTAGTTCAGGTATAATACAGGTGTAGTTTAGGTATAAAACAGGTGTAGTTCAGGTATAAAACAGGTGTAGTTCAGGTATAATACAGGTGTAGTTCAGGTATAATACAGGTGTAGTTTAGGTGTAGTTCAGGTATAAAACAGGTGTAGTTCAGGTATAAAACAGGTGTAGTTCAGGTATAAAACAGGTGTAGTTCAGGTATAATACAGGTGTAGTTTAGGTGTAGTTCAGGTATAAAACAGGTGTAGTTCAGGTATAATACAGGTGTAGTTTAGGTGTAGTTCAGGTATAAAACAGGTGTAGTTCAGGTATAATACAGGTGTAGTTCAGGTATAATACAGGTGTAGTTCAGGTATAATACAGGTGTAGTTTAGGTATAAAACAGGTGTAGTTCAGGTATAATACAGGTGTAGTTCAGGTATAATACAGGTGTAGTTCAGGTATAATACAGGTGTAGTTCAGGTATAATACAGGTGTAGTTCAGGTATAAAACAGGTGTAGTTCAGGTATAAAACAGGTGTAGTTCAGGTATAATACAGGTGTAGTTCAGGTATAATACAGGTGTAGTTTAGGTGTAGTTCAGGTATAAAACAGGTGTAGTTCAGGTATAATACAGGTGTAGTTCAGGTATAAAACAGGTGTAGTTCAGGTATAAAACAGGTGTAGTTTAGGTATAATACAGGTGTAGTTTAGGTGTAGTTCAGGTATAAAACAGGTGTAGTTCAGGTATAATACAGGTGTAGTTCAGGTATAATACAGGTGTAGTTCAGGTATAATACAGGTGTAGTTTAGGTGTAGTTCAGGTATAAAACAGGTGTAGTTCAGGTATAATACAGGTGTAGTTTAGGTGTAGTTCAGGTATAATACAGGTGTAGTTCAGGTATAAAACAGGTGTAGTTCAGGTATAATACAAGTGTAGTTCAGGTATAAAACAGGTGTAGTTTAGGTTTAGTTCAGGTATAAAACAGGTGTAGTTCAGCTATAATACAGGTGTAGTTCAGGTATAATACAAGTGTAGTTCAGGTATAAAACAGGTGTAGTTTAGGTTTAGTTCAGGTATAATACAGGTGTAGTTCAGGTATAAAACAGGTGTAGTTCAGGTATAAAACAGGTGTAGTTTAGGTTTAGTTCAGGTATAAAACAGGTGTAGTTCAGGTATAATACAGGTGTAGTTCAGGTATAAAACAGGTGTAGTTCAGGTATAATACAAGTGTAGTTCAGGTATAAAACAGGTGTAGTTTAGGTGTAGTTCAGGTATAATACAGGTGTAGTTCAGGTATAATACAAGTGTAGTTCAGGTATAAAACAGGTGTAGTTTAGGTGTAGTTCAGGTATAATACAGGTGTAGTTCAGGTATAATACAAGTGTAGTTCAGGTATAAAACAGGTGTAGTTTAGGTTTAGTTCAGGTATAATACAGGTGTAGTTCAGGTATAAAACAGGTGTAGTTCAGGTATAATACAAGTGTAGTTCAGGTATAAAACAGGTGTAGTTTAGGTGTAGTTCAGGTATAATACAGGTGTAGTTTAGGTATAAAACAGGTGTAGTTCAGGTATAATACAGGTGTAGTTCAGGTATAATACAGGTGTAGTTCAGGTATAATACAGGTGTAGTTTAGGTATAAAACAGGTGTAGTTCAGGTATAATACAGGTGTAGTTCAGGTATAATACAGGTGTAGTTCAGGTATAATACAGGTGTAGTTCAGGTATAAAACAGGTGTAGTTTAGGTATAATACAGGTGTAGTTTAGGTTTAGTTCAGGTATAAAACAGGTGTAGTTCAGGTGTAGTTCACAGTACCTGCTCTGTTTTATCTGTGTGTCTTGCAGGTTGACAGCGGTGGTCGCTCTGCCGTTTTACTGCGCCAGCCTCATCGAGACCGTGCAGGTGATTACTGAGTATTGATTATTGATTGTTGGTCAGTTTATTATCAATCAGACTGAAACTTTGATCAAATGTCTCGTTTTCAGTTGATTTTATTGTTGGATTGATTTTTATCTGAGAATAAAGTTGAAAGCAGACAGTTGAGTTTCAGCTGAAAGCTCCGGCGCAGTGACTAAATGGCCCTCCTGTGTTTATTTCCCATCATGCCCCTGTGCTGCACAGAGTGAGATTGTGCGTGACGACTCCTCAGCGGGTCTGTTGGATTGTGTTCGGGAAGGTCTGACTCGGCTGCTGGGCGTCGGCGCTCCTCACAGCCGCCGCCTGCTGCCGCTCAGCTGCCTGCTGCTTCCTGCGGCGCTGCACGCCGTGCTGCGCTACGCTATCTCGGCCTCCGTCCAGCGGGCGGCGCTGTGGCTGCACCAGCGGGGCAAGAAGCAACGCCATGACCCGGCCAACCCACTCGACGCATACTTCCCCGAGCTGGCGGCAGCGTGGGCGGGGTCTCTGGTGGCCGATGTCATCCTGTTCCCACTGGAGACGGCGCTGCACCGCCTCAGCCTGCAGGGCACGCGCACCATCATCGACGCCACCGACGGAGCCGTCGCCACGGGCAATGGTGGCAGCCCACTGGTGCTGCCCGTCAACACGCAGTACGACGGCTTCGCCGACTGCCTCCACGCCATCCGCCGCAAAGAGGGCAGGGCGGGTTTTTACCGCGGCTTCGGAGCACTGGCGACGCAGTATGCGCTGCATGGAGCGCTACTCGCCGCTGCCAGGACACTGCTGAGGCTGCTGCTGCTGGAGGGCAAGGCCAGTTAGAGCTGTCGCCATGGAGACGCAGCATCACCTCATCATTTAATCCACCCCTTCATCCAGCTGAGCATCACTGTCACCATGGCAACCACGTTTTAAAAACTGAACCATTCAGTTTGTAGAAAAATAATCAATAATAATAAAATATCAGCAACACGACGCGCTGAACTGAACGAAACCACGACGTGTAAAAAATATGAAATTATACAACAAACAAGCTTTCATTTGTAAATAAAACAAAATAATCTGCAGTGGAATTTAGTTTCTTCATTACTGTGAAACACAAAGAAGTCATTTGTCAGTTTGGTCAATAAACTGCTGATCAGGAAGTGATCATGTGACTAGACCACCTAGCAACCCTTTAGCAACCAGCTGGAGCTGTAGCTTTAGTGTTAGCCTAGCTTACCACGAAGACTGGAAGCAGAAGGAAACTGCTAGCGTAGCTTAGCATAAAGACTGGAAGCAGAGGGAAACTGCTAGCGTAGCTTAGCATAAAGACTGGAAGCAGAGGGAAACTGCTAGCGTAGCTTAGCATAAAGACTGGAAGCAGAGGGAAACTGCTAGCGTAGCTTAGCATAAAGACTGGAAGCAGAGGGAAACTGCTAGCGTAGCTTAGCATAAAGACTGGAAGCAGAGGGAAACTGCTAGCGTAGCTCCACAGGTGTCGACTTTGTGTCACTTCCTGATGTCACCTGCCTTTAAACTAAATGTTGTCTGGTCCTGTGTCGCCATGGAAACGCGTCGTCACTTCCTGTTCCAGCATGAAAGCATGATGTCATTAGCCTGCTTGTGTTGAAGCTGATTGGTCGCTTGCAGTCACATGTCTGTATATTGATCCACTTTTTATTTATATAAAGTTGTAAAAATTTAAAAAGTTTATGTAGAAAAAAAACTGTAGATTTAGATGAAATTATAAGTGATCAATAGATATTCAAATCAATATTTAAATTCAAACGAATGATTCAGTTAAAGTGACAGATGAAAGTAATTAAAGCTTTTTTAATTGATTTCAGCAGAAATCGCTGAGTCTGCACTTCCTGTTCGTATGTTGCTGTTTGTTGTAAATGTCACATGTTGAAACTTTGCACTCGTGATGTAAAAAATAAAGTTTTTTCTTCTGAAATAAGAAACTTGGCTGTAAATGAGTCCAGAAATAATAATCAGATCAATCATCTATCTATCTATCTATTATCTATCATCAATCGATCAGCAGTTAAACATGTGGAGCCAACAGTTGGTACAGTTGGTGATATCAGACCTGATGCATGTATGAAGCGTGTTGGATTCAACATGTGAAACAGAGCAGGAGGGTTTTTATATGAACACAGTACAACGCTGCCCTCTAGTGGACGTCCTGGTTTCCTGCTGCTCCAAACAGTAAACTAACTGATACATGATCAATTATTAAACTTACTGTATCATATCGGAGGAATGACAGGTGATGATTATGGGTATTGATTGCATGATTAGTGAGACTCAGTTTCCTCATCTAAGGGACATATTGATGGATCGAGGAATGAGACTGATGAAGATAGTGTCAGACATGGCTGGATCCTCTTCATGCTGTTCATTCTACTTCAGTTAAATACAAGAAGCTCGACTGTAAATGACCAAGAGTTCAAACAGTATATTGATCATTTGGGAGAGAAACTTACTGTAATTATTATAGAGGAGACATGTTGAAACCACATCTGGACTGTTTTATAAAGAGAATCTTTCCACATTCATACAGAATGGATTATTAGTATATTAGTCATATAATATTAGTTATAAGTTTATACATGTAAGCACAGATCATTGATCAGCTGTGACTGTTACTAGAAATCTCCTGATGGTGAATGTTATCAAATGCTGCCACACATGACAGATAATCCAGTGGGCACAGTGTTACTGGCCTTCAGTGTGGAGGGGGGGGGCAGCTCTTCTGTTATCTGGGTGTTGGCTCCGGCCCACAGTAACCTGTGTTCCTCAATCAAGTTGCAGCAGAAACCGACTAACGTCGTCCCCCCGATCTCTGTTTGACAAAGAAGCTTCATCATTGACAAAAAGTAACAGAAACCTTCAGTTAGAGTTTCTGCAGCTGTGGGTTTTTTTTTTCGCGGGTTTGTCTGATCATGTGACCTCAGAGAAACAGCAGTGAAAGTGAAGCTGATCAGACAGACTGAGCTCGGCTTCACGCAGCTTCTCCAACCATCAGGTAAGAACAACCGCGGCTCTGTTTCAGAAAACTGGTTTAATGAAAACTCTGAGTTTGTTCACCCTGAGATGAGGGAGAGTTACCATGGTAACTAACCTGCTCGCTGGCAGCTTCTCTTCAACAAACTCTGAGTTTCTCTCCGTCTCCTCTTACAGAGTTTCATGTCCTCGTTCATTAGTGGAGCTTTACTGTCTGTCAGAATCTAAAGTTGCTGCTTTTATGTGCATCAGTCAGCTGTCAGTTTGTTAGAGCAGCTGCTGACCTCTAATCTTTACTGCACATAATGTTTCATCTCAGTTTAGATTTAAACAATCAGTATGAAGCTTTAGACACGAAGGATCAATGAATAATTTGGTCCACTGATGGAACATCATTCCTGTAATATTGTAGATTATATGTTGATATTTCTGAGCAGGATCGCGGTGCAGCTGCAGAATGTAGTTTGAAAGTGAGTTTTTTAAATAGGAGCATAATCTGAACGTGTTTTAACAGCATTTCACTGACAATATTTAAATTTACTACATTTGTTGAAGCAGCTGAAATAAAGTCACTGAATGTTGTTGAGCTGAGATACAAAACACCAAACTCATTATTACTGATCAGACTGTGAGCTACAGTCACGTCTGTGTCTTTCATCTATTTATGTTTTAAATCTTTAACTATATTTTCACCTTCAGTCGCTGCTTCCTGTGTTTCGTCCGTCAGATTAAAACTGAACAAATATATTTAAAATGCAGCTGCAGCCTGATACACAGTCAGATTCCACTTTATCATCATTAAGCAAATGTAAGTCTGATAAATGATCAATTAAAGGACGACGCTGAATAAAACTTTATTGTGTTAACTTATTGACATTTTTCCCGTTTATCTTTTTTTAAGATAAATGTGCATCGTCCACATACACATGCATCCATATCTCTACATCCACTGGATTAAAATGGAGGCTCTGTCTTTTATTTACCTGTTGTCATGGTGACTCGTAGTATCGGAGCTCCGTTGATGATGGCTTTTTTCATCCA
The DNA here is from genome assembly GCF_914725855.1 of Thunnus albacares. Taxonomy (NCBI): domain Eukaryota; kingdom Metazoa; phylum Chordata; class Actinopteri; order Scombriformes; family Scombridae; genus Thunnus; species Thunnus albacares. The sequence goes on from NC_058123.1 coordinate 361,149, forward strand.
TCACGCCTCACTCAGAGTTGATTGAACAAACTGTGATCAGCTGTTCTGGAACCGTTTCATCATCTCAGAGCTTGTTGAATCTGGTTCCTGAAACAGGTTTCTGATCATTAAACACACTGACATGTGGCTGTACTTCAGCTAAATTTATTATGTCACATTAATTATGGTATTCTATACTATGCTCACTATTCACTTAACTTTACTTCATTATTATTATTATTATTGTTGTTGTTATTTTTATTGAATACTAATGTCAGCATGCTAGCATGCTCACATGCTGACAATGCTAGCATGTTGACGTTTAGCAGGTATAATGTTTACCTTGTTTAACATGTTAACATTAGCCAATTAGCTCTAAACAGAAAGTACAGCTGAGGCTGATGGGAATGTCTTTAGTTTTGCAGGTATTTGCTCATAAAACACAGTTTGTTGACCAGATGATGAAAGTTAGAAGATTTGTTACGGTTCATCCTGCGGAGACATGAATGATGTGAAACTAATTTCATTACAATTGATCAGATAGTTGTTGTTATTTCAGTCTGAACCAACAGTCAGACATCAGCGTCCATGGAGCCTCACTGCTCACATTAAAACTCTCTCCATCCAACCCCAGATAGCATACGGCAGTGGGCCACTTCAGGCAATCATACGGCACTGCTGGCCTTCTTCTAACCCATGTAACATAACAAATATGGCCCAAATATATCAAAACAAATGTGGGCCACCTTTGGCAAAGATCTGGCCCAGTCGACAATAGTTAATGTGGGTGTAAACCAAAAGTGGCCCGGTTATCTTAAAGCATACTGAGGCCAGTTCTGACAAAGATACGGCGCGGTGAGCACTGGCTTGACTTGATGTGAACCTAAAGTGGCCGACATATGATAAGGCAAATATGGCCTAAATACTAAACAACAGATTTGGCCCACTTCTGGCAGTTGTATGGCACAGTCAGCACTGGCTGTCATAGTGTGAGCCTAATGTGCCCACCTCTGAAATAGTAAATATGGCCCAAATATTGCTGAACATTATGGGGCCACTTTAGGTAAAGATGTGGCACAATTGGTACTGACTTATCTGAATGTGAGCCTGAAATATCTTGAACATATCTGGGCCAGTTCTGGCAAATATACGACACAGCCCAGATAGCAAAATTGCTGTGTCCATATCCGGCCCACATACCGCATGAAATGATGGCACTTGGGCGGTCCGCTCCTGTTTGCCAGATCCGGGCCACAAGCAAACCGGGCTTGTGGGCCGGATCTGATATGGGCCACAGCAATTTTGCTATCTGGGACAGGAAGTCCCAATCCCAAACCAATCAGATGCTTCATATGTAAAAACTGTTGAATTATCAGACTGAAGCTCAACTGTTTGTATTTGAAACATGTTTCATTTTAAGATGACGAGCAGCTGATCTCAGTAAACCTTCCAGAGCTGCTAACGTTAGTCTCAACTCTGATATAGTCTCATCAGGACTGAGGAGGCTTTTTCTAACGTGACCTTTGACCTCTCAACCCTCCAGACTCAATTTACAATGACTGGAGCTCTTTATTAGGAACACCTGTGTGGTCTGATGCAACCCAACACAACAGCTCTGCCATCAGTTCTACATTCTCAGGTGTTGTTGACGTTGTCAGGAAGGTGATAATAATTCTACTTGATCTTCTGATGGTGTTTTCTTTCTCTCCACACAGAATCTGTCCTGAACATCAGCAGACTGTTAAACTCCTGCAGCTGGAAAACTTTCTGACTGAAGTTTCATTTACAATCAAAGCCAAAAGCTCAACTTGTTCAACAGACGCTCAGATTGGAGGAAGTTTCCTGAAAATGGCCTTGAGTACAGAAAGAAGCAGAAGATGGAGTAAAGACATGCCGCCAGATTTGTCAGAATTAATGAACAAACTTACTGAACATGCTGCTTCATTCATAAGACTGTTTGATAACGATAAACCAAAGATGAGACACATTGTAAGAAGGTTCCAGGAGATCGCTGCTGAAGTAAGAGAGATGCAGGAGACAACAGATGGAGTCAGAACAGCTGGAGCTGTTGGTGGAGGAGTCGGTGTTGGAGTTGGACTCTTGGCCCTTGTAGCAGCTCCGTTCACTGGGGGGGCAAGTTTAGTAGTAGCAGCAGGAGCAGCAGGAACAGCAGCAGCTGTTGGAGGAGCAGCTACTGTAGTTGGTGCAAACATATCAAAAACAATGAAAGAGAAAGGAAGTGCAGAGAAAGTAGAAGAACTGGGAAAAGAATTCATGGAGATTGTTGAACCGCTGAAGAACAAGCTGCAAGAAATCAAGACGACGTGTGAAAAGTTGGAGCAAAGATCAACTGAAGCTCTGACTGACAACACTCTGTCAGACGTGAGAGAGTTTCACATGATTCTTGGACGGGTGTCTAAACTGAAAGAGAAGAGTGAAGACATTTTGGTTATAGTTCTAGAGGGGATGGGTATAATACATAACCTGATATTGTTCCTTCTGAGAGTCTTCAGAGTCACTGCGACTCCTGAGGAGGATAAAAAGTTGAGAGACTCCATCCTCCAGTCAGCTGATCAGTGTCAGAAGGTCGTTAATGAGTTTGATAAGATGAAGAACGAACTCGGAAACTTCACAGAAAGTAAAGAGACTAAAAACCAGTAAAGACTAGAACCAGTTAAGACTAGAACCAGTAAAGACTAGAACCGGTAAAGACTAGAACCAGTTAAGACTAGAACCAGTAAAGACTAGAACCAGTAAAGAATAAAACCAGTAAAGAATAAAACCAGTAAAGACTAGAACCAGTAAAGACTAGAACCAGTTAAGACTAGAACCAGTAAAGACTAGAACCAGTAAAGACTAAAACCAGTTAAGACTAGAACAAGTTAAGACTAGAACCAGTAAAGACTAGAACCAGTAAAGACTAGAACCAGTAAAGACTAGAACCAGTAAAGACTAAAAACCAGTAAAGAATTAAACCAGTAAAGACTAGAACCAGTAAAGACTAGAACCAGTAAAGACTAGAACCAGTTAAGACTAGAACCAGTAAAGACTAGAACCAGTAAAGACTAGAACCAGTAAAGAATAAAACCAGTAAAGAATAAAACCAGTAAAGACTAGAACCAGTAAAGACTAGAACCAGTAAAGAATAAAACCAGTAAAGAATAAAACCAGTAAAGACTAGAACCAGTAAAGACTAGAACCAGTAAAGGATGGATGATGAATCATCCTTCTTCTTCTTCTTCTGCTGCTTTTATCTCTGCAGTCGTGATTTTTGAGGGAAGCTGCATCTTTCTGTCGTCTGAATTGATCAGAAACTGTAAAAATGTGTAAAATATGTTTGTGGATTTATCAAACCAGTGTTTAATGTTACTGTGTTTTACAACCATTCATTAGTTTGATATGATGGAAATTCAATCTCTGCTTCACATATTATTGCATTTGATTTATTTGATATTAAACAGTGTGAGTGTTTGATTTAGCTGAAGTTTGATTACTATGATAATGTTTCCTTAATAGATTTAATTACAGATTAGAAAATACAGGTTTATTGATTTCATTCTGTATTTTATGTGGTTAATCAATAATGCAATCTCTAAATGTTCTCAGTGTTTCGTGATGTGTTGACGACATTGACGACAGAATGAGTGAATGTTTAATTTGCAGATAAAGTTGGAAACCAGTTTACTGTCCACACAAAGGAATTAATCAATAATCAATGAGGTCCCTCAAAAGATCATCAAAGGATCCTCTTCCTCCAAAAACACCTGCTAGACTCTGAGAAGTTTAACTCGTCTTTGTCAGGCTTCTTCTTCTTCTTCTTCTTCTTCTTCTTCTTCTTCTTCTTCTTCTTCTTCTTCTTCTTCTTCTTCTGTGCTTTTCAGGCTTTGTTGTTGTTTTTTATGACTGAGAGCTGAAAACTCCAGAAAGAGAATCAACTAAAAAACAAAAGACAGCAAAGATGCTTCAAACCGTCTGACTGTTGAATAATCTGTTATTTTAATCTGTTATTCTTATCGTAGTTAAACTTTTTAAAGACTCTTGTGATTAGTTTAGAGCTCCACGTGTCCGACTGTGCAGCCTGACAGTGAACGCACCGAGACTGAGACTCAGAAGGGAAACATCCACCTCGCTTCTGTCTCAGAGTCGATACAACAACTCTTCAAAATCACATTTTATTGGCTCTAGTTAGAGTCTTGGCCCCTCACTGTGTTTTTGACTCGTTTTTGATAACATTCATTTATTTTAGTTGTATATATGTACAGTATATATATATATGTGTGTGTGTGTGTATGCTTACTGGTTCCCAGTCATCCCTGTTCCTCGGTAGTTAAAGTCGTTGTATTTGTTCCTTTATATCACAGATGGAGATCACTGTAATCATGACTTTCACATATAATTCATTTAATTATTCTTCCTCCTAATTATTAATAATTAATGAATGGACGGAGGTGGTGCCTCTATAATTTTACCAGTGCATCTTATTAATCTGCAGGTGTCGTGTTATTCCTCCATATAACCCAAAACTAAACAGACTGCTGATAGATATCAGAGAAGCAGCTCCATAAATAAACAGAAAACTTTCCTGATAGAACTTCTTTCTGCACTGCTGCTGCTTTTAAAATGTTGAATTTTACTTACTTTACTTTTTATTATTATCAAGTGGTTTTTATTTTCCATATTATTACATTTATGTTTTAACATTTTATGTCTATTTTCATGTAAAACACTCTGAGCTGTTCCTTGTATGCAAGTTTTGAATAAAATGCATGTACACTTTGTAACTGACATCAGTCTGCAGTTACACTCTGTTGTGACTGTATACTGACCCCTTGCAAGGTTCTCATTAAAAGACAAAAGACTTGGTCATTGGTCAGTTTTTTATTTTCAGATTTCCACCAAACACTGAACTTGGAAAAAGTGGCTTCAAATACTCTGCTGCGTACGAGTGGAATGAGCTGGAAAAAATGAAGTTAGACTCTCTAATTTCTCACGAACATTTTTAAAAGACTTTACTTTGTATTTACAATCCCACTTGTAATTGTTTTTCCTGATGTGAAAATAATTGTGAAAAGGATTGAAAAAAATCAGCGTACAGCAGGATACCAGGTGCTGTGGACTTCATTTCTATAGCTGCTGAACAGGGCGGATGATGACCAGCAGCCTCCTGTCATCTCACATTCTTGAGAAATACATGTTGTTGTTGGGGGGGGGGCATGAACTTTATTGGCATGAACAAAACAGAATACAGTACTGCCAAATCCTTGTACAAGTAATGGATGTTTACAATATTTAAAAAGGAAAAAGAGCAAAGAAAACTACACATAAACATTTAAATATGTAAACATTCTGAACAATGTTCAGAATGCACAGGTCAGTGTGAAACTAAACAGTAACATGCTGCTCTAACACTGATGCTTCACTATTAATAATCTAATGATGTCATATATAATAATATATCAGTCAGAGGGACCAAACCACTACTTTTACTGCAATACTTTAACTACATCAAGCTCATAATACTTATGTACTTTTACTGCAATACTTTAACTACATCAAGCTCATAATACTTATGTACTTTTACTGCAATACTTTAACTACATCAAGCTCATAATACTTATGTACTTTTACTGCAACTTCATTGTTCTCCTGAAACCAAACCTACACCCTCTGCTGTGATTGTTTTTAATGGCTGCACTTCCTATTTATACAGTTCCTTCCTGCTCTACCAGAGCAGGAAGCAGCACTGCTTCCTGCTCTACCAGAGCAGGAAGCAGTGCTGCTTCCTGCTCTGGTAGAGCAGGAAGCAGCGCTGCACGAGTCACAGTCTGACCAATAATTCAGATTCAAGAATCAGAAGCACAGGACTCAACATTAACTTTCTGAGGTGCTTGTTCAGGCACAAAAGTCACTTATCCGGTAAAAATGACACAGTGCAGAAGCTAAAGATGCTCTAATTTCTGTTTCTCTGGGCTTTTAATGCTGTTCAACATCTGTGATGTGAAAACATCAGATTTCCACACAGTTAGAGAAGTTTTAGTTCAGTAGATATTAGTTCAGTTATAAAAGCTGCTCAGCTGCTGACAGCACTGTGCACACTGGAGGGTAGAGGAGGTTCTACCAGCGTCTGCTTCAAAAGTAGTTTAACCGACTTTATTTTATTATCATATTATATTGTTGTTGGTCATTCACATTTACATTGATCAAGGTTAGACATGAAACATAAATATGATAATATTACTGTGAGGTTTCTGATGTCCGAGCCTTTAATTATTATTTATTGGTGTGATGACCTGTTGTCATCTTTGTTTGGCCTTTTGATTCACCTGTCAGCTCTGTCTCCGCAGGTGCTCCTTAGTGGACTGCTGACACCTGAGGGCCCCGTTGTAGAGGGCCCTGGTGTAGAGGGCCCCGGTGTAGAGGGCCCCGGTGTAGAGGGTGCTGGTGTAGAGGGCCCTGGTGTGGAGGGCCCTGGTGTAGAGGGCGCTGGTGTAGAGGGCCCTGGTGTGGAGGGCCCTGGTGTAGAGGGCGCTGGTGTAGAGGGCCCTGGTGTAGAGGGCCCCGGTGTGGGGGGCCTTGGTGTAGAGGGCCCCGGTGTAGAGGGCCCTGGTGTAGAGGGTGCTGGTGTAGAGGGTGCTGGTGTAGAGGGCCCTGGTGTAGAGGGTGCTGGTGTAGAGGGCCCTGGTGTAGAGGGCCCTGGTGTAGAGGGCGCTGGTGTAGAGGGCCCTGGTGTAGAGGGCCCTGGTGTAGAGGGCGCTGGTGTAGAGGGCGCTGGTGTAGAGGGCCCTGGTGTGGAGGGCCCTGGTGTAGAGGGTGCTGGTGTAGAGGGCGCTGGTGTAGAGGGTGCTGGTGTAGAGGGCCCCGGTGTAGAGGGCGCTGGTGTAGAGGGCCCTGGTGTAGAGGGTGCTGGTGTAGAGGGCCCCGGTGTAGAGGGTGCTGGTGTAGAGGGCCCTGGTGTAGAGGGTGCTGGTGTAGAGGGCCCCGGTGTAGAGGGTGCTGGTGTAGAGGGCCCTGGTGTAGAGGGTGCTGGTGTAGAGGGCCCTGGTGTAGAGGGCCCTGGTGTAGAGGGCCCTGGTGTAGAGGGCCCTGGTGTAGAGGGTGCTGGTGTAGAGGGCCCTGGTGTAGAGGGCCCTGGTGTAGAGGGCCCTGGTGTAGAGGGTGCTGGTGTAGAGGGTGCTGGTGTAGAGGGCCCTGGTGTAAAGGGTGCTGGTGTAGAGGGCCCTGGTGTAGAGGGCCCTGGTGTAGAGGGCCCTGGTGTAGAGGGCGCTGGTGTAGAGTTCCAGCATGAAAGCATGATGTCATTAGCCTGCTTGTGTTGAAGCTGATTGGTCGCTTGCAGTCACATGTCTGTATATTGATCCACTTTTTATTTATATAAAGTTGTAAAAATTTAAAAAGTTTATGTAGAAAAAAAACTGTAGATTTAGATGAAATTATAAGTGATCAATAGATATTCAAATCAATATTTAAAATCAAACGATTGATTCAGTTAAAGTGACAGATGAAAGTAATTAAAGCTTTTTTAATTGATTTCAGCAGAAATCGCTGAGTCTGCACTTCCTGTTCGTATGTTGCTGTTTGTTGTAAATGTCACATGTTGAAACTTTGCACTCGTGATGTAAAAAATAAAGTTTTTTCTTCTGAAATAAGAAACTTGGCTGTAAATGAGTCCAGAAATAATAATCAGATCAATCATCTATCATCTATTATCTATCATCAATCGATCAGCAGTTAAACATGTGGAGCCAACAGTTGGTACAGTTGGTGATATCAGACCTGATGCATGTATGAAGCGTGTTGGATTCAACATGTGAAACAGAGCAGGAGGGTTTTTATATGAACACAGTACAACGCTGCCCTCTAGTGGACGTCCTGGTTTCCTGCTGCTCCAGACAGTAAACTAACTGATACATGATCAATTATTAAACTGACTGTATCATATCGGAGGAATGACAGGTGATGATTATGGGTATTGATTGCATGATTAGTGAGACTCAGTTTCCTCATCTAAGGGACATATTGATGGATCGAGGAATGAGACTGATGAAGATAGTGTCAGACATGGCTGGATCCTCTTCATGCTGTTCATTCTACTTCAGTTAAATACAAGAAGCTCGACTGTAAATGACCAAGAGTTCAAACAGTATATTGATCATTTGGGAGAGAAACTTACTGTAATTATTATAGAGGAGACATGTTGAAACCACATCTGGACTGTTTTATAAAGAGAATCTTTCCACAGTCATACAGAATGGATTATTAGTATATTAGTCATATAATATTAGTTATAAGTTTATACATGTAAGCACAGATCATTGATCAGCTGTGACTGTTACTAGAAATCTCCTGATGGTGAATGTTATCAAATGCTGCCACACATGACAGATAATCCAGTGGGCACAGTGTTACTGGCCTTCAGTGTGGAGGGGGGGGGCAGCTCTTTTGTTATCTGGGTGTTGGCTCCGGCCCACAGTAGCCTGTGTTCCTCAATCAAGTTGCAGCAGAAACCGACTAACGTCGCCCCCCCCGATCTCTGTTTGACAAAGAAGCTTCATCATTAACAGGAAGTAACAGAAACCTTCAGTTAGAGTCTCTGCAGCTGCTGCAGCTGCTGTTTTTTTTTGGCGGGTTTGTCTGATCATGTGACCTCAGAGAAACAGCAGTGAAAGTGAAGCTGATCAGACAGACTGAGCTCAGCTTCACGCAGCTTCTCCAACCATCAGGTAAGAACAACCGCGGCTCTGTTTCAGAAAACTGGTTTAATGAAAACTCTGAGTTTGTTCACCCTGAGATGAGGGAGAGTTACCATGGTAACTAACCTGCTCGCTGGCAGCTTTTCTTCAACAAACTCTGAGTTTCTCTCCGTCTCCTCTTACAGAGTTTCATGTCCTCGTTCATTAGTGGAGCTTTACTGTCTGTCAGAATCTAAAGTTGCTGCTTTTATGTGCATCAGTCAGCTGTCAGTTTGTTAGAGCAGCTGCTGACCTCTAATCTTTACTGCACATAATGTTTCATCTCAGTTTAGATTTAAACAATCAGTATGAAGCTTTAGACACGAAGGATCAATGAATAATTTGGTCCACTGATGGAACATCATTCCTGTAATATTGTAGATTATATGTTGATATTTCTGAGCAGGATCGCGGTGCAGCTGCAGAATGTAGTTTGAAAGTGAGTTTTTTAAATAGGAGCATAATCTGAACATGTTTTAACAGCATTTCACTGACAATATTTAAATTTACTACATTTGTTGAAGCAGCTGAAATAAAGTCACTGAATGTTGTTGAGCTGAGATACAAAACACCAAACTCATTATTACTGATCAGACTGTGAGCTACAGTCACGTCTGTGTCTTTCATCTATTTATGTTTTAAATCTTTAACTATATTTTCACCTTCAGTCGCTGCTTCCTGTGTTTCGTCCGTCAGATTAAAACTGAACAAATATATTTAAAATGCAGCTGCAGCCTGATACACAGTCAGATTCCACTTTATCATCATGAAGCTAATGTAAGTCTGATAAATGATCAATTAAAGGACGACGCTGAATAAAACTTTATTGTGTTAACTTATTGAAACTTTTCCTGCTTTGACATTTTATCTTTTTTTAAAGATAAAAGTGCAACGTCTGCACGCGCGTTCAGGAGCTCCACTGATGACACTTTTTTCAGTCATCACGTGCGAGCTGAACTCAGAGTTGATTGATCTGAGCGGAACATGAATGATGTGAGAAACTCATCTGTTAACAGTTGATCAGATAGTTGTTGTTATTTCAGTCTGAACCAACAGTCAGACGTCAGCGTCCATGGAGCCTCACTGCTCACATTAAAACTCCTGGTAACACTTTACAATAAAGGTTCATTCATTAACATTAGTTAATGACTGTCACACTCACGAGCCAATGGGATTGTTTACGCGACATCAGATTCACAGCTTGTGATTGGAATTTCCCGCTCCACCTTAAAAGTGTCAAAACGCCTGTTCAGTCATTTTCAAGCTAATTCATGAACTTAGAAACAAAACAAATAGGAGGAAAATAAAATGAGAATAAATCGTAGAGTGAAATTGGCCTAAATTTTGATCTCATACCTTTTATTATATTTGTGAAAACTAAAAAAGGATCATAGATCAAAAACCACTATACTGAAGCAAATAGAATAAAGGTTTCACAAATCTGAGACTATGTTTTAATGAGTCTCTGGAGTCTCCATGTTAATCTAGTCCAGAAATGACAGGTCTAAATATAGCGGTTTTTGATCTGGACCTGGTCTAATGTGATCTGGACCCGGTCTAATGTGATCTGGACCCGGTCTAATGTGGTCTGGACCCGGTCTATTGTGGTCTGGACCCGGTCTAATGTGGTCTGGACCCGGTCTAATGTGATCTGGACCCGGTCCAATGTGGTCTGGACCCGGTCCAATGTGGTCTGGACCCGGTCCAATGTGGTCTGGACCCGGTCTAATGTGATCTGGACCCGGTCTAATGTGGTCTGGACCCGGTCCAATGTGGTCTGGACCTGGTCTAATGTGGTCTGGACCTGGTCTAATGTGGTCTGGACCTGGTCTATTGTGGTCTGAACCTGGTCTATTATGGTCTGGACCTGGTTTAATGTGATCTGGACCTGCTCTAATGTGGTCTGGACCTGGTCTATTATGGTCTGGACCTGGTCTAATGTGATCTGGACCTGGTCCAATGTGGTCTGGACCTGGTCTAATGTGGTCTGGACCTGGTCTATTGTGGTCTGGACCTGGTCTAATGTGGTCTGAACCTGGTCCAATGTGGTCTGGACCTGGTCTATTATGGTCTGGACCTGGTTTAATGTGATCTGGACCTGGTCTAATGTGGTCCTCTCTCAGTAGAGTCCCACTAGTTCATTCAGTCACCTGCAGTAAGAACAGTCTGCTGATGTTTTCTTTCTCTCTCTCCACAGAATCTGTCCTGAACATCAGCAGACTGTTAAACTGCAGCTGAAGTTTCATCTACAATCAGCGACAGACACACGGAAACTTCTGCACACGCTCAGTTTGGAGGAAACTTCCTGAAAATGGCCTCGAGTCAAAAAAGAAAACAACCGAGTGAAGAACCGCCGATAAGAGAAAGAAAACGTAGCAAAGATCTGCCGCCTAATTTGTCTGAATTAATGAACAAGCTCGTTAAACATGCTGCTTCATTCATATCACTTTTTGAAGACAACAAACCAAAGATGACACAGATTGTAAGAGAGTTTGAGAAGTTTACTGCTGAATTAAAAAAGATGCAGAACACAATGGATGATATCAGAAGACCTAGAACCGTTGAACGCTCAGTCTTTGCAGGTCCACTCGGGATGTTTGGCCTTAGAGGAGTAGCAATAGGAGCAGAAACTGCTGTAAGAACAGCTGTTGCATATAGTGTAAACATAGGAAAAGTGATAAAGCAGACAGGAATTGCTAATAAAGTAGAAGAACAGGGAAAAGAATTCATGGAGATTGTCGAACCGCTGAAGGAGAACCTGGAGGAAATCAAGACGACGTGTGAGAAGATGGAGCAAAGATCAACTGAGCTTCAGGTGGGACTCACTCTGTCAGACGTGGAGGAGTTTCGGTGGCTGATTACACGAGTGCCTGAACTGAAGGAGATGAGTCGAGAAACTTTGTCTGTAACTGTAGAGGTGATAAATATCATGAAAAAAATGCTACTGTTCGTTGTGAAAATTGTCAGAGACTGTCTGACTCTCGAAGAGGACAAAGAGTTGAGAGACACCATCTACAAGTCAGCTGATCAGTGTCAGAAGGTCGTTGATAAGTTTGATAAGATGAAGAACGAACTCAGAAACTTCACAGGAAGTAAAGAGAAGAAATAAACAAGCTGCAGGATGAAGAAACACAAAGACTGTGATGATGAACAGTTGGTATTTTAACGTGCATTCTATGTATTCTATTTTTGAACTGTATTTTTATTCTATTTCACTATTATTATCAGGCAAAGCAACTGGGCCGTGACGAAGATCCTGCTCTGCTCATCATCATCATCATCATTATTATTATTATTCAGCGTTTTATCTTCTGGCTTGTGTTATTATGCATTTAATGTATTCTGTGTTTTTATCTTCTATCTTATGTCACGTTCATGTTTTTAACATGTTTTGTGTTTGTGTCTATTTTCATGTGAAACACTCTGAGCTGCATTTCCTGAATGAAAGTTTCTATATAAAAAAAAAAAAAAAAATATCAGAATAAATAAATTCTCACTCGTCACTTACAGAAGTTAAAGCATCTTATAGACAAAGCTGGCTGGTCATTAACAAACAGAAGGCAGCAGAGTTGTATGTTGTTTATTTATAAGGCTCTAATGCAACAACTGGCTCATTACCTCTGATCTCTGCTTCCATATATAATATATATAATACTATTAATTATATAATATATATAATACTGGACTTACAGTGTCAAACGCTGTCTCCTTCAGTCTGTTTATCTCAAATTTAGAATTCAGTTTTATTGACTTTAACAGAATAAAGTACTGTGAAAACCTTTTACCAATAAAAACATGAAAAAGAGCAAAGAAATAAACACATAAACTCTTCACTATTAATAATCTAATGATGTCATATATAATAATATATCAGTCAGAGGGACCAAACCACTACTTTTACTGCAATACTTTAACTACATCAAGCTCATAATACTTATGTACTTTTACTGCAATACTTTAACTACATCAGGCTCATAATACTTATGTACTTTTAGTAAACATAGACGTGTTTATCAGGGTTTATACAGAGATGAAAGGTCGTCGTCATCTGAAAGTCTTCAAACTTTAACATGCGTCTAAAGTTAATATTGTCCAGCATCTGATATTTGGATCATTGGCAGCCTCGTCTTCAGAAACTCTGTGTTGGATTCGGCTCCGGTTGATGTTTTGATAGAAACACATTGATCTGTCAGTGAGAATCCTCCAATGGTTCCATCTATACATTTATTTTATTATTGATTCTTCAGCAGCGTAACTATTCAGGTTTTGTGTCACATACATGTTTAAATCATCTAAATGCTCCACCTGTAATCATGTTCTGGGACTTTTTGCAGTAACACTGTTACATTTCTGTTAAAAGTCACTAAGAAACTGCACATTTATCATCTATCATCTATTATCTATCATCAATCGATCAGCAGTTAAACATGTGGAGCCAACAGTTGGTACAGTTGGTGATATCAGACCTGATGCATGTATGAAGCGTGTTGGATTCAACATGTGAAACAGAGCAGGAGGGTTTTTATATGAACACAGTACAACGCTGCCCTCTAGTGGACGTCCTGGTTTCCTGCTGCTCCAGACAGTAAACTAACTGATACATGATCAATTATTAAACTTACTGTATCATATCGGAGGAATGACAGGTGATGATTATGGGTATTGATTGCATGATTAGTGAGACTCAGTTTCCTCATCTAAGGGACATATTGATCAGCTGGGATCATCTGCAGGAGCAACGTCACCCACTTCCTGTTTTAACACACTGCTGGGGACATGATGACAGTGTGGTTAGTGTCACAGTCACAGTATCAGCTTTTATCAACCTCCACATACAGCAGGAAGTGAAGGACAAGTCAGAGCAGCTTCCAGTATGGAGCCCAGTCCACAACTATTCTGATCCTGATGCAGCTGCAGCAGTGACTCATTGATCAGTATAAACCACTGAACTGTTGGCAATATTATCGGCTATACAAACAGATATTATAGATGAACTATTCCTGATAATATACAGGAGGGAAATGAAGGTACATGTAGACACTTCCTCTGGGTTCCTGCTCGTGTTGGTTTGGAGGGAAATGAGCAGGTGGATGTTCTGGCCAATCAAACACTCAGAATTAAACGTGGAGACCTGGTTCACTGGGGACATATGTGTTGTGATGATGGTGATGAAACTGGAAGACATCTGTATCATGTTGGTGCTGAGAGGACAGCAGGTCACACTGGTTTCAATCATCAATCAATCAATCAATCAATCAATCAATTTTTATTTATATAGCGCCATATCACAACAGAAGTCATCTCAAGGCACTTTTCACATAGAGCAGGTCCAGACCGTACTCTTTAATATACAGAGACCCAACAATTCCCCCATGAGCAGCACTTGGCGACAGCGGTAAGGAAAAACTCCCCTTTAACGGGTAGAAACCTCAAGCAGACCCCGGCTCTTGGTGGGCGGCCATCTGCTTTGACTGGTTGGGTTGAGAGAGAGAAAGAGAGAGGGAAAGGGGGAGGGGGACAGGAGAGCAACAATCACAACAAGCACAAGCAGCAACAGCCAGGGAAGGATGCCATCAGGACTGTGAAGGACCGCGAAGGTTCGGCCCGGGAGTCAGGTTTTTCCTGTGAGATGAGAAAGCACAAAAAACTCTGTGGAAGAAGAGAAGTTATTGACATGCATTGATGTTACATGAATACATACAGATGGAGAGGAGGAGGAGGAGAGAGGAGCTCAGTGCATCATGGGAAGTCCCCCAGCAGTCTAGGCCTATAGCAGCATCACTAAAGGCTTATTCAAGGCGAGCCTGGTCGGCCCTAACCATAAGCTTTATCAAAAAGGAAAGTTTTAAGCCTACTCTTAAACATAGAGAGGGTGTCTGCACCCCGGACCCAATCTGGAAGATGGTTCCACAGGAGAGGAGCCTGATAGCTGAAGGCTCTGCCTCCCATTCTACTTTTAAAGACTGTAGGGACCATGTTATACGTTATATAAACAGGAAAAAACCCAGCTGGAAGACGCACACGGCCAACCAGACATCAGGAGGAATCAGCTTCTTCAGTCTGTATATCGTCAGTTAAAAGTCCAGAGTTTGTTGTTTTATATATAATCTGTTGTTTCACTCCAGTCCAGCAGGTGGCAGTTTTCGCGCCTCTGCGCTGGTTTACAAACAGCCAATAAACACTAAAGAAGAAGAAGAAGAAGGCGGAACCTTGGTGCTGGTTGTTTCCAGTCGGACTGTGTTCCCGGTTTCTCCTCCGTGTGATTCTCCTGCAGCAGCAGCAGCAGCGGCTCCGGTGTGTTTGTGTTTCAGTCTCCGTGTTTCTCCGTTAGAAGCTCCGCTGTTACCGGAACCACCGGGACCACCAGGACCACCGGACATGTCTGGCGGCGGCAGCTCTCTGTTCTCCGGGTTCCGGGTTCTGGGACTTTATTCCAACCACGTGCCGCACGCGCTCCGGTACCACCGGAAGCACCGGGAGTTCTACGTGGTGACGGCGGTCGGTAAAAGTTTCCACACGTTCAACGTAAGAACCCAAACTTCATCTCTGACATCACAAACTGCTGATCAATACTGATACTTATCGATCCGTCAGCTGATCTGGCAGCTCAGGAGGGTAAAAACTCCTAAATGACGTCATTCCAGAGTCCAGAAACAGTCTGACGTCATAAGGTTCACTCAGATGTTTCTTCTTCTTTGGCACAAATTATTATTTAAAGTAGATTATTTTCACGTCTTTAATCATGTCAATAATATCTGCAACGATTATTTTCATTATCAATTAATGTGTTGGTTATTTTCTGGATTAATTGATTAGTTTTTTGATCCATAAAATGTCAGAAAATTGTGAAAATTGTGTTTCAGTGTTTCTCAAGATGACGTCATCAAATGTCTCGTTTTTCTACAAAGATGTTCAGTTTACTGTCAGAGAGACGAAAGAAACAGAAAATATTCACATTTAAGAAGCTGCAATCAGACATTTTATAGATCAAACAGCTGATCGATGAATTAATGACAATAAAGTTCAGCTCAGTTTTAGTCACCTGGACTGATCTCACCTGTGTACGTCAGACGGCAGTTTAATAGTGAACAGAAAGGAAACAGCAGATCATCACAGCGTCACTGATCTGACGTCAGCGTTGACCCTCCTCATCATCAGCATGTAAACACCTGAAGAGGCAACAACCAATCAGCTGTCGTCTGTAATGTTCCCTCAGAGAGACGAACAGCGTCACTGTCAGTGCAGGAAGTGGATTATAATCACCAGCTATAATTAATCTATATATCTATATATATATATATATATATATATATATATATATATATATCTATATATATAAACATATTTCACATGTTTATGAGCTTCACATCTTCAGTTTGTTTATCATCCAACAAAAAGTAAAAACTACATCAACAAGCCGACGGTACTGAAGACATTAATAATCACCCTCACTCATGTTACATCTGTTGTTTACGTTCACGTGGATGATGAATATCGCTGAGCTGCGTCCGACTATCACGTCACATCAGACGCTTTCTGTCCACGTTCAGTCTGTTAAATATGCACTTCCTGTTACGTCATGTAAACAAACCACGAACCAATCAGCTGCTGGCGACCAGACTGGAGGCGTAACCACTCCAGTAAAAGATGACGTCTGTGTTGTTCTCCCTGCAGCTGAAACGAGGAGGAATCGTAGAGAAAGTTCAGCAGATGTTCAGCTCACAACGTGTCCCGACTGAATCAGTTTGCTTTGTTTTCTATTAGAGAAACATCTGTAAACATGTGGTGATCAGTGATCTCTACGTTAGAAACCTGCTGCAGGGAGAAAAACACGGACGTTCCTGGTGAAGCTGCTGTTGGCTGTGTTGTTATTGTTGTTGTCGTTGTTGTTGTTGTTATTGTTGTTGTTGTTTCACAAAATAAAACCTGTTTCTGTTTAAAAAGTACAAACGAAGGAAGAAATCAGGTTCAGTGTGTCTGTCGTAAATATCACCGTTAAATCTGCTGCAGATCCACGCGTTCACCTGCAGGACTCAAGAGTGCTGCTGGTGTGTTGATGGTGTATTGCTGGTGTATTGCTGGTGTATTGATGATGTATTGATGGTGTATTGACGATGTATTGATGCTGTATTGATGATGTATTGATCGTTCCAGGTGAACAGGTTGGGGATCGTGTCCGTCAGTGAGTATTTGTTTTAAATGTTTTAACAATAAAATCTCTGATGATGATGTTTCCTGAGAGTTCTGCTCTCTGATTGGCTGCCGTGCTCTGATGTAATGTGGTGGTTGCCTAGGTAACAGCCTATCAGATGACATCACCTGTGTGGCAGCAGACAGGATGTTGGTGTTCGCCGCCGCTGGGTGTCAAATCAGCGCCTTCGCCCGGAACAAAGAGGCCAGAACACTTCACTTATTTACTTATTTACTTATTTATTTACTTATTTACTTATTTATTTACTTATTTATTTACTTATTTATTTACTTATTTACTTATTTATGGTTTTTAAATATATGCTGATTAAATTTCAATATTTACAAAGAGGCAGAAATTTAAAAAGTAATTTACACATTTTTTTTTTTAATATTTAAACTTTTTTATTTAAAAAATATTTTGAGGTTTTTGCTTTTTGTTGTTTTGTGTATTTTGACCCTGCCTGCTCTCCGTACAGGTGGTGATGCGTTACCATGGTCACAGACAGGAAGTGCGCCTGCTGCTTCCTCTGGGTGATCAGCTGATCTCAGCTGACAGTGGCGGTGATGTCATCGTGTGGGACGTCCAGGGGGGAGGTGAGCGGGGAGGGGCGGGGCCTCTGATCCCGATCCTGTCATGTGATCGATCCTCGCTTTGACACGAGAGCAGCCGACACGACTCCTGATTGGATATCAGTTATTGATTAGATGCTGCAGCTGATCAGACCGATCTGATACATCACAACATCTAGTTCAACGTCTATCGGTCTGATCAATAGATTTCCCCCGTTAACTTTTATTGATCTGTTATTTCCCTCGTTAACTTTTATTGATCTGTTATTTCCCCCGTTAACTTTTATTATGGTTAAAATTAAAGTCAGGGAGATTCTGTCTATCAGCAAGAAACACATTTATATTTTACATAATTTATCATCATTTTCCTTCAGTCACATGTGAGGAGCGTCGAGTAGAAACTGTAGTTTGATGAGAACATTTAGCCTGATCATGTGATCAGCTGCTGCCGTCATCAGAAACAGACACGGCTTCACCTGACGTCAGGCCTCGTCAACATTAATACGGATATTTTTCTAAACAAACATTTTCCTCAACGTTTTGGCCTATTATTTTAAAACAAAGGTCATTTAGACAGAATTATTTTTTAAAATGGAGGCAGAAAGAGAGATCTGTATACGTGTGCATGTCTTCCTCATGTGTCTTCTTCATGGATATATCAATAGATCTGATCAGTTTCCTCCTGGTGGCCTCTCACAGTTCTGCAGCTCAAACATCTTTTTCTCCTCATAGCTCTGATTCAAACTGTTACCCATCATGCTTTGCTCCTTCTGTCTGCAGACATCTACCTGCAGCTGCACTTTGACCCGGCGACCTTTGACCTGTCGGCCATGATGCACCCCAGCACCTACCTGAACAAGGTGCTGCTGGGAAGCTCCCAGGGTGCACTGCAGCTGTGGAACATCAAGACCAGGTTAGCATGTTAGCATCAGTCATTAAACCAGGTTAGCGTGTTAGCATCAGTCATTAAACCAGGTTAGCGTGTTAGCATCAGTCATCAAACCAGGTTAGCGTGTTAGCATCAGTCATTAAACTAGGTTAGCATGTTAGCATCAGTCATTAAACTAGGTTAGCATGTTAGCATCAGTCATTAAACCATGTTAGCATGTTAGCATCGGTCATTAAACTAGGTTAGCATGTTAGCATCAGTTATTAAACCATGTTAGCATGTTAGCATCGGTCATTAAACTAGGTTAGCATGTTAGCATCAGTTATCAAACCAGGTTAGCATGTTAGCATCACTCAGTAAACCATGTTAGCATGTGTTGTCGATGGTCCTCTTCATTATTATTGATTATAAGTTGATTGATTGATAGTGATCAGTGTTTCTGTCTTCAGTAAGCTGTTGTTCACGTTTCCCGGCTGGTCAGCAGGAGTCACC
>NC_058123.1:387500-490000 GCF_914725855.1 Thunnus albacares
CCTGGCGACGACTCACGTGGACAGCCTGGGCGTTTACCTCTGGTCTGAACCAATCAGCTCTCAGTACATTAACACATCTGACCAATCACAGGGCAGGCTGTGTTTACAGCAGCCAATCAGATCATAACAATTTACATACAGTAAATGTTCATTCTGTCAGCAGCCAATCACAGTGCAGCTCTCCTCCACAGGACCAATAAGAGCCTGTGTGGGCCCGTGGGGCTCCGCCCCCTGCCGGCTGACTACCAACCAGTAGTGGAGACGCTGCCGGGCGTCACGGCAGACGAATCGGAACAGGAAGTGACATCAGAGGAGGCTGATGATGCGTATCAGTCAGCTGAGCAGCTGGGGGCGGAGCTTGTGACTTTGTCGCTGCTGCCGGAGTCTCGCTGGAAGAGTCTGCTGCACCTGGACAACATCAAGGTGATTGTCAGCCAATCAGAGCAGAGACAGCCGAGTCATGTGACCACAACAACCTGCTGAGTGTCACTGATACTCATTAATACCTGATCAGGCTGCAGATTCTAACTGACAGAAACATGTTTGTGAATAAATATATTTGTTGTTTCAGAGGAGGAATAAGCCCGTGGCGCCTCCTGCTGCTCCGGCCGCCGCTCCGTTCTTCCTGCCCACCGTCGCCGGCCTCACGCCACGCTTCACGTCGCCCACGGCAACCGAACAGGAAGCACAGGTAGAGCCGCTGCAACCTGCATTCTTCTTCTTCTTCTTCTTCTTCTTCTTCATCTCCTTTAATTCATAACATCATGAAGTCAAAATGTTTCCTGTCTGCTGCAGTCGAAGGTGATGAGCTGGGGTTCGTTGTCTCAGAGGTCAGAGTTCAGCTCCGCCCTGCAGGCGTCTCTGCTCAGCCAATCATGTGAGTCCGTTTCAACGAAAAGAAAATGTTTTAGCATTTTATCATTTATATTGAGTCAATTTAAATGTTTCACAGTGAGGTCATCAGGTGACGTCATCAGGTGAGGTCATCAGGTGACGTCATCAGGTGAGGTCATCAGGTGACGTTTCGTCTTTTCTCTCTGCAGTCGATGACCCGCTGCGGCTCCTGAAGGATTGTGGGCCGTCGGCGCTCTCCGTCGAGCTCACCTGTCTGACACCAGAGGGGGGCGGAGCCAGCGGCCTCCTGCTCGCCTTCATTCAGATGATTGACAGCATGTTGGCCAGTGGGCGGGACTTTGATCTGGCTCACGCCTACTTGGCGCTTTTCTTGAAGGTCAGCCAATCAGAACGCAGCAGAATCGGTTTTTTTTGTTTTTTTTTTACTGCTTTTATTGTGAAGAATCTTCCTCAGTTTCCTGTTTCAGTTCGTCTCTTGATAGATTTATTTTTCTTCAGCTCCACCTCCGCTCGCTGTCGCAGGACGCCGTCGCCATGGAAGCGTTGATCCGCCTCTCCTCGCGGCTGGAGGCGGGATGGGCGGAGCTCCGAGCATCGTTTGACCAATCACTGTGTCTGCTGTCGTACGCCAAGAGTGCACTGCTGTGAACACACACACACACACACACACACACACACACACACACACACACACACACACAGAGTTTTGTATTTGTTATCTTAATAAAAGTTGTTGTTGAAAATCTTCGTCTGTGTTCAGACTCTTCTTCTGTGGTGTTTCCTGTTCAGACTGAGATGCATCACATTGCTTTTATTGATGAGGCCTACAATTATTTTTATTGTTGCTAGGCAACCACCAAATCACCTGTCCTCAGTCTGTTTATTTTGCTGTTAAATGAACTCACAGATCTTTTTATTTTGGCGGGATAAAAGTAGTGAACTTCCTGGTGAGTTCAGATGAAGATCTCCAGCAGCAGCCGCTCGTTCGTCCTCCGTGACCACCGGAAGTCCGCCTGTCAACTCACCTGATCGGACGACGGGAGGAAATGATGATATAATATATGTGATGACGTCAGACGCATCACGACGCTCAGCAGCTGATCGATCAGCTGAGAGACTGAAAACTGTTTATGACGTCAGACATGAAATACTTTTATTCTCCTGAAGAACATGTAGCAAACATGTTGGACGCCACCTGCTGATCAATAAAGTTATAAAATATGAGTTATTGATCCTGATAGACTGATAAACGTATATGGATTAAAAACAAATGAAACTATTGATATTCACCATACTTAACAACACTTGATGTTACTTTTTGTTATTTTTGTTCCAGATGAAAAGCAGAAAGAATAAAGTATAAAGTACATTTAGAGATATAATGATGTTTTCTTTATTGATATTGTAACGTGAGGGTTCGGTAGGTGGTAATTTGTCAGGTGACTTTTTAAGCAGCGCTTTTACTCTCAGAGACATAACAACAATACTTCCTCATCTTTTTGGCACATGTGACTAAACCAACCAATCACAGGCTAGACTGAGGCGGATCCAACTGTAATGAGGTAAAACCACAGAAGCAGATTCAACACTGTTTCAACCTTCACAGGATGCTGATGAAAATATTTGAACTTGTAAATATATAAATAATTAACTGTGTAAACATTGTAAATACATATTTTGTGAATTAACTTGAATGTATAAATTAACTTCACTTTTAAACCTTACAATATTATACAGATAATTACAGTTTCTGATCATATATCGATCCAGACTGGAGTCTCAGCTCACATCAGCTGAGAGGCGGAGTTCACCTGGACGGGTGGCCAGCCAATCACAGAGCTGATATTTAGTACAGAGACAGACAGACAACCATCCACAGCTGCAGGTGATGAAGGTCGACTGTTCATCTGCTCACTGAATGACTGAAGTATTAATCTGACAGGAAAGTAAAAAAACAACCTGAGACGAGTCAGTTCATAAAGATTTGAAACAAAAACAGCTTTTCATAGTTTTGTTGAGCTGCTTTTTACCTGTAAATGTACTTTTATAAATATGACATTTAACCAAAAAATGAAAAGATTTGTAACATATAACTGATAATAATTCACAGCAAGCATCAAAATAAACATCAACAGCTGAGATCAATATCTGTCTGATATTTAAAATATATCTTAGATGAGTCAAATCCAGCAGTGGAAACTAACTAAATACATTTACTAAAGTACTGTAGTACAGTTTTGAGGTACTTGTACTTTACTTGAGTATTTCCATGTGATGCTACTTTCTACATTTCAGAGGGAAATATTGTACTTTCTACTCCACTACATTTATTTGACAGCTTTAGTTACTTTTCAGATGAAGATTTGACACAATGGATAATATAACAAGCTTTTAAAATACAACACATTGTTAAAGATGAAACCAGTGGTTTCCAACCTTTTTGTCTTTTGACGTCTTACAAAAAGCAGTGTGTAGTCGGGGTCACATTTCACATGTCTATGAGTTGTTAACAGCTCCACCAAATAGTGATTTTTCCCTCTAAACTTCTCACATGCTTTCATTTCAATAAATGTTCAAATGATCCAATATTTCAGCAAAAATCAAAGATTAGAGAAAAAGTCCAAAAACTGAAAACAGATTTGTGTATCAGAACTTTGTTTTTTCTTCTTTCCTCTCCCATTAATCATCTCACCACCCCTCAGATTTATCTGCTGACCCTTTGGAGGGGCCCCGACCCCTAGGTTGGGAACCACTGGACTAAACTAGCTAACTGTATATAAAGTAGTGTAAACTAGCTCCACCTCCAGCAGCTACAACAGTAACATGCTGCTCTAACACTGATGCTTCACTATTAATAATCTAATGATGTCATATATAATAATATATCAGTCAGAGGGACCAAACCACTACTTTTACTGCAATACTTTAACTACATCAAGCTCATAATACTTATGTACTTTTACTGCAATACTTTAACTACATCAAGCTCATAATACTTATGTACTTTTACTGCAATACTTTAACTACATCAAGCTCATAATACTTATGTACTTTTACTGCAATACTTTAACTACATCAAGCTCATAATACTTATGTACTTTTACTGCAATACTTTAACTACATCAAGCTCATAATACTTATGTACTTTTACTGCAATACTTTAACTACATCAAGCTCATAATACTTATGTACTTTTACTGCAATACTTTAACTACATCAAGCTCATAATACTTATGTACTTTTACTGCAATACTTTAACTACATCAAGCTCATAATACTTATGTACTTTTACTGCAATACTTTAACTACATCAAGCTCATAATACTTATGTACTTTTACTGCAATACTTTAACTACATCAAGCTCATAATACTTATGTACTTTTACTGCAATACTTTAACTACATCAAGCTCATAATACTTATGTACTTTTACTTGTAATGGAGTATTTTTATGTTGCTGTATTGGTACTTTTACTGCAGTAAAGTATCTGAGTACTTCTTCTGCTTCTGTGTAAAGTTCATGAATAAGATTCTGAACCCTCTGACCGGAAACTCCTCGTGCTCTGTAACCGGAAGGGCAGTGCTGAGTCAGCTGAACCAAGCCGGAAGCAAAACAAACAGCAGAGCGCAGGCGCAGCAGCAGCCTGAGCTCGCGCTGCGGAGGGACCAAAAAACCAAACTTTATTTCACTTTATTTAAAACTTTTATTTTAACTATTAATCCTTTTTTTCCCGGGAAACTGACGTCAGACAGGTGAACACCGGCACGGGACGCTGCGGAGCGCGAGACCTGCTGCTCGTGCAACGCGGAAGTTGGTCAGACAGGTCAGAAGTTTACTGTTCAAATATAAAGTTTGATCAATTTTATCTTCAGCGCGGTTTGAGCTGCAGGAGACAAACTGAGATCAGCTGACACACAAACATTTACTGAATATTTTATATATTTATGTATTTATATCAGCTGTAAAGTTTTATTATTAGATTATAATGAATATTCTGTTTTATCTCTGAGGTTGTTCTATAGAAGATAAAGTGTTTGTTTAGGCTTCAGATAATATTTCATCCTTAGAGTTAAATAATAATAAATAAGAGTGTTAATATATCTTTATTTAAGTCAGCGATGATAGAAGAAGAGCAGGAAGTGTTTATTATGTATTAAAGCAGATTAAACAGAATAAAACTCACTTTACAGACATAAACATACTGGATCAATATATCAGTTTAACAGCTACACACTAAGTTATTATCAATCAATAACAAACCAAACCGGCTGTAGTTTGGATCAATAATGAAACATAAGACGTTCTGACGTCAGTCAAACTCTGGATCACACATTACCCATGATGCACCTGGACAGTTGTTGATTTAAATGTTTGGTCCTTCGTCGCAGTGATGAAGAGGAGCCGGGTGTTGGCGGTGCTGGTGGGCGGAGTCTTCTGCGTGGCGGTGATGTCACTGTACCGCATGCTGGAGCTGATGCAGGGGGCGGAGCTTCAGCACCGGGGGGCGCCACCTGCTGGACAGGTGGACGACGTGAGTCACACTGAAAAAGTTATATTTATATAAATAATAAATATATTATAAATATGTATTATAAAGAATAAATATAAATAAACAGACGGATTCATGTTCAGCACAATTTAAAATATATAAACAATTTATTACAACATGTTTTTAAACAGAATTTTATACGTTTTATGACTTTGAATTCAACATTTTGTCGTTGTAAATTTGAAGTTTTTTTTTAAACCAATCAGAATCTTTTTTTTTTTTTAGGATTTGTCCCGCCTCCAGCAGAAGATTGACAGGTTGGAGCGTCTCCTTAGCGACAACAACCGGCTTGTTGCTACGCTTCGGGACTCTCTGCTTCACCGCAAAGCATCATGGGAAACAGGAGGGGGAGAGGGAGGGGGAGGGGTCAATGTGAGCTCAGACTCCGCCCACAGCCGGACCGACCCGCTGCCTGGCTGCCGATTGGCCGAAGAGATGAAGGACGGAACTGACGGCGTGCAGGTTAGCTTAGCATGCTAACAGCTGTTAACACTGTTTTGTTTTTTGTTTTTTTTTATTAATAAGTTTATAAAACGTTTTTTGTATCCATCTTGAAAACAGTGTATTTGTTTTATATTACAATTAAATTATATCGTAACAACTTGATTTATAACAATTATAAATATTTATAAATATGTTTACAGCCTTTAAGTAATTTTTGTAGTTTATTTCTTGTACATTTGAAGTATTTTTGTGAATATCTACATTATGAATGAAGTGTGTTTTTACTTTTAAGTACTTTTTACAGAAGTGAACTGTGATGGTTGTACTGTAGTTCATGTAGTAATATGTATACATATATGACATTGTGTCTGTTTGCAGCTGCTGGATGTTTATGACCTGCTGCCGTTCGATAACCCCGACGGCGGCGCCTGGAAACAAGGCTTTGAGATCAGTTACCACGGCAACGAGTGGGACAAACAGCCGCTGGAGCTCTTCCTGGTTCCTCACTCGCACAACGACCCCGGTGAGAAAAACAACAAACAAACAAACAAACAACGAGTCATGTGACACATCACTTAGCATTCTGCTAGCTAATGTGTTAGCATGTGACAGCGTTTAGTACTTTACTTCACTGCAGTACTGAAGTACAGCTTAGAGGTATTTGTACTTTAGTTTTGACAGCTTTAGTTACTTTTCAGGTGCAGATTTGACACAATGGATAATATAACAAGCTTTTAAAATACAACACATTGTTAAGCTACAGATGTTTAAACAGCTGTCTGCAGATTACGCTTCACTAGACGCATCAGACTTGGAGCGTAAACACACAGTCAGTGTGGATTAAATGGAGGCGTTTATGTTTCTATGTGGATCGGCTGTTACTTCCTGTTTACACTGAAAGTGTCTCAGCTGTGATTTTCAGTCTCACACACGTCTGACAGTTCAGCTGTTTACACTGTTGGGAAAGTTACCTTCAAAATGTCATATATTAGACATGTTGAGCTGCCGGAAACCTTTAAAGGGATGTTATAGAAAAGCCAGTCGGCAGGTCGGAGTACCTGCACAAAAAGTGATATTTATTAATGAAACAGACAAAAATGAACCCTGGGAAATTCAACAACAATAACTTGAACCATAGTAGCAAATAATAAAATCTGCAGCTGAACCTCCTCCCTTCAGTAGACCAGTGACGGCTGTTTCCTGCTCATCTGTATATGCAGACGATGCAGCTGCATTCGTTATCAAGTCATTTTAATCTGAAGCACTGAATCTGTCTTCAGTACACACAGAAACTCAACTTTGATGCTGAGCAGTAAAAGTATACGTTCTGTCTGACTGTGATGAGCGTTTTCACCATCTTGTGTTGTGGCGCTGGCCTCACCTGACTGGAACGTACCACCTGCTGGTGACCACAAGGGGGAGCTGGACTGACACCACGCCTCTAAAAACATAAACAACAACATTGACGTAGCGTTTCTGTTCCTGCTGACAGTCGCAGCTATGAACGCGCCACCGTTTTATTCTTCCTACCTGAAGCTGACGGAGCAGCTGATGAAGAACACCTGCTGTCACTGATGAAGCAGCTGATCCGTCCACCGTCACAAGACTCAGATAAACATAAACAATAACAGGACTGAAGCCCTGAACCAGTAATACTGGTTACTGTAATGTATTCCTGTCTGTGCAGAGTAACATGTTAAGATAAGATAACAGCTGCTGTGCGACTAGAACAAACACAACAAATCCTCCTGCGTGGGTTAGGGTTAGGTTTGGCTCGTAGACACAACGTCTCTTATTCTGTTTTTATTAAATTTCACAGTCGCAGTGGAAATAAAAGTGTTCTATTTTATAAACCAGTATCACCAGTTTGGCTTATTTCAGTCCCACATGGAGATTTCACCAAGAACTCAGGCTCAGTTAAATTAAACACACACATATAGTCTGTATCACTGGTAGTCAAACAGCGGCCCGTGGGCCAAAGTTCGGCCCTGCAGAAAAAATATTTGGCCCCTTGATGAAAGTTTCACAAAAGATAAAAAACACAAACACAAGGCTGCTGTAACATTTCTCGCCCACGCTGCCGTCTGAACACAAACAGCTTCAGCTTGTAGAACCTGAACAGGTTTGATGTTTATCAGTCGAACAGACCTGGTGTGTAGATTCAGTCCTTAAAGCTGCAGGATGTAACTAATCTGCATGAAAACATCTAAAAACAGCTAGATCTGTGTTATATATATGTTGTGTAGTTGTGTACTTACGTCATCCCAAATATTTCTAACAATGTTCAAACAGAGGAATCCGTCATGTTAAATAAAGTTAAGGTTTATTTAACATTTGTTCGCCTGTCGATGGCGTCATACCAAAGAGTAAACGCCCACAAGATGATCTTCATCTTATTGGATTCTCTAGTTATAAATCTATTCTATTCTTAAATGAATTAAAAGGAATAAAACCCGTACAGGCCCATGTTTCCTCTGCATCAGGAAACGCCCCCCCAATGAAAAACTGGCCCCCGGTTCAACCTGATTGCTGAACTCCGGCTTAACAGAAACATATAAACATAAAACTACTGAGGACACGTAGTCTGGACTATCCTCAGGCTCTGGAGGGCGAGACCTGGACGTACCGCTGGTATGTCAAAGGCTGGTCCTACACTCGTCCTTACTGTAGGCAGCAGCAGGTGGAGGTTCAGGCATCAGGCTGGATATCACCAGAAGAAGAAGACTCGTCCTTGCTGTAGGCAGCAGCAGCAGGTGGAGGATCAGGCGTCAGGCTGGATATCACCAGAAGAAGAAGACTCGTCCTTGCTGTAGGCAGCAGCAGGTGGAGGTTCAGACATCAGGCTGGATATCACCAGAAGAAGAAGACTCGTCCTTACTGTAGACAGCAGCAGGTGGAGGTTCAGGCGTCAGGCTGGATATCACCAGAAGAAGAAGACTCGTCCTTACTGTAGACAGCAGCAGGTGGAGGTTCAGGCGTCAGGCTGGATATCACCAGAAGAAGAAGACTCGTCCTTGCTGTAGACAGCAGCAGGTGGAGGTTCAGGCGTCAGGCTGGATATCACCAGAAGAAGAAGACTCGTCCTTGCTGTAGACAGCAGCAGGTGGAGGTTCAGGCGTCAGGCTGCAGGTTCTCCTGTCAGGAAGCAGCAGTCTGTAGTGAGCTGGTCTCTTCTGGCTTCTCTGAGTCAGTGCAGCTTGAACATGGGCGGCGTGACGGCGGCGTGACGGCGGCGTGACGGCGGCGTGATGGTGGCGTGATGGTGGCGCTTCCTTGGAGTCGAGAGTCGCAGCAAATCGACCTTTGATTGCTCCCATAATAATGTCAACGTGTTAGAACTTGATAATGATGAAGCGAGTCGTCAGTCTGTGTGCAGAGGAGACTGATGTCAGCGAGGGGCGTTTCTATGATCCGTTCATTATGGGATGTTACTGAACGTGTGTGTGTGTGTGTGTGTG
Organism: Thunnus albacares; assembly: GCF_914725855.1. Lineage (NCBI taxonomy): Eukaryota > Metazoa > Chordata > Actinopteri > Scombriformes > Scombridae > Thunnus > Thunnus albacares. The sequence goes on from NC_058123.1 coordinate 396,808, forward strand.
CGTGTGTGTGTGTGTGTGTGTGTTGCAGGCTGGTTGAAGACGTTTGACAGTTACTATCAGGATCAGACGAAACACATCCTCAACAACATGCTGATCAAACTGTCAGAGGACAGCAGGTACCCTCATCTTCATCTTCATCACATATATAAACTATAACGCTGATGCATCATCATCATCATCATCATCACTGAGTCTCATGTTCAGACTCAAACCAACAACATGTTAGTTTATGGAGACGTTTGATCTCTCTACTAACTAACCTTCTGTTTGTCTGTCAGGAGGAAGATGATCTGGGCGGAGGTCAGTTATTTCTCTAAATGGTGGAACGACATCGACGAGCAGAAGAGAGAGATGGTCAAACGGTAACTTTACTTTTTGTTTCTGGACAGATTTTCTTATTTTTTCTGTATCTTCATGTATTGATCACTGTTTGTTTGTGTTTGCTGCTCTGTGATTGGTCAGCCTGGTGGGGGCGGGGCAGTTGGAGCTGGTGACGGGCGGCTGGGTGATGGCGGACGAGGCGAACTCGCATTACTTCGCTCTGCTCGATCAGCTGATGGAGGGACACCAGTGGCTGCAGCGACACCTCGGTGAGATCAGCTGTTTGTCTTCCTGCTCAGTCACATGACTCCTGGTCACATGACTCCTGGTCACATGACTCCCGGTCACATGACTCCTGGTCACATGACTCCCGGTCACATGACTCCTGGTCACATGACTCCTGGTCACATGACTCCGGGTCACATGACTCCTGGTCACATGACTCCGGGTCACATGACTCCGAGTCACATGACTCCGGGTGTTTCTCCTCCTGCAGGTGTGAAGCCGAGCAGCGGCTGGGCGGTGGATCCCTTTGGCCACTCCCCCTCCATGACCTACCTGCTGAAGGGGGCGGGGCTTAGCAACATGGTCATCCAGCGCGTTCACTACGCCGTCAAGAAGCAGTTTGCTCGGCAACAGACGCTCGAGTTTCTATGGCGACAGAGCTGGGGTGAGAAAGCATCCCTAATTAAATTAATTAAATTAAAAAGTTCATGAAATCTTTAATTACAATGGCTCTGTTCCTCTAACTCCGCCCACTTCCTGTGTGTCAGACTCCTCCTCCCGCAGTGACATCACGTGTCACATGATGCCGTTCTACAGCTACGACGTGCCGCACACGTGCGGTCCGAACCCGGCGATCTGTTGTCAGTTCGACTTCCACCGCCTGCCGGGGGGGCGGGTCTTCTGTCCCTGGAGGGTACCGCCTCAGCCAATCACAGAGCAGAACGTCCAGGAGAGGTACGTTTTTTTCTTTAGACTTTTCTGAATTTTCTGACTATTTACTAATTAACCTTTGACCTCAGTTTAATGTCTTATTAAATTTACTCTAAATCACAAGTTCAAAATGCTTCAATGCTCATCTCCTATTGGATCAGTTTATTTCTCTCTATGTCCCGCCCTCTCAGAGCTCTCCTCCTATTGGATCAGTTTATTTCTCTCTATGTCCCGCCCTCTCAGAGCTCTCCTCCTATTGGATCAGTACCGTCAGAAGTCCCGCCTCTTCCGCTCTCCGGTGCTCCTCGTTCCCCTCGGTGACGACTTTCGATTCGTGGAGTCGAACGAGTGGGACGCTCAGTTCAGCAACTACCAGAAACTGTTCGACTACTTCGACCAGCATCCAGAGCTCCACATCAAGGTGACACCTGACACACCTGGGAGGGGGCGGGGCTAAAATACAAGACAAGGTGACACCTGACACACCTGGCAGGGGGCGGGGCTAAAATACAAGACAAGGTGACACCTGACACACCTGGCAGGGGGCGGGGCTAAAATACAAGACAAGGTGACACCTGACACACCTGGCAGGGGGCGGGGCTAAAAGTATGTATATTATTATGTCATTATTTTTTTAAGGAACAGATTCTGTATATTCAATGATGTAGAGATCAATAGTATTGATTATTAATCCACAGCTGTATGAAATATTCAGACAGAAATCAATAACAGCATCAACCGTCTGTTCTAACTGAACTGATGTGTGTTTTCCTGTAAATTGATTCTTCTTCTGTGGTTTTCAGGCTCGTTTCGGGACTCTGTCAGATTACTTCGAGGCTCTGCGGCGGCGGCTGAATGCGGCGGAAACGAGTCTGCCGACGCTGCGCGGCGACTTCTTCACGTACGCCGACCGTGACGACCACTACTGGAGCGGATACTTCACCTCCAGACCGTTCTACAAGAGACTGGACCGCACGCTGGAGGCCACGCTGAGGTGATCAATATTATTATCAGTTTATTATCCTGGAGGCCACATATATTAAGTTATTGATACAACCTGCTAACATGTAGTTTGACACACAGAAAATTGTTTTCTGTTATTTCACTGTTTTTTTCTAAAGTGTCTAACATGTTGAATGTTTCTCTCCGACAGAGCGACTGAAATCCTCTTCAGCCTCACATTGGCTGAAATGCGTCGTTTCCGTGGCGATGGTCGTCTGGTTGCAGATTTCCCGGCACGTGAACACTTCAGGCATCTGACAGCGGGGAGGCGGAGCCTGGCGCTGTTCCAGCACCATGACGCCGTCACCGGCACTGCCCGCGACCCCGTGGTGGTCGACTACGGCACCAGGTGACCTGTTAGCATGCTAGTCTGTTAGCATGTCGTCATCAAAGAATAAATAAGTTTATGTCTTGAATAAAAAAACTCAATATCAGGATATTAACGTGTTAGCATGTTAAGTAACAAGTCTAAGTTAGCAGTGCTAGCATATGTTAGCAAGTTAAGTAACAAGACTAAGTTAGCAGTGCTAGCATATGTTAGCATTTTAAGTAACAAGACTAAGTTAGCAATGCTAGCATATGTTAGCATTTTAAGTAACAAGACTAAGTTAGCAGTGCTAGCAGGTGTTAGCATGGACAGCATTAGTCTGACAGTCTGCTGAGTTTAAGAAAATTTTACTTTTGTTTAACATAAAGTTTAATAAGATTGTTTCTTTATTTTTTCATCATTTTTATCCACATTTAGTTTTATTCATATTTTTCAGTGACAATAACCTGTCTCAGTTTATCTTCAGTTTCCAGTTTTTTAAATTCTTTCTCGAGTGTATTATTATGCAGATCATAAATCAGTCTTAATAAGTGAACATTAGCATATCGCGCAACAGTTAGTGTCAGGTAAAAACTTGATGTTAGCATGTTAACAAAGAAGAGTTAAAAGTTAAAAAAACCTTTTAAAAACAGCCTGTACACTGTTAGCATTAGCATGTGAAGGTTTGGAAGGAAAGTTAGCATATCAAAATTGGTATTAGCTTGTTAGCATCTTATCCGAGGGTGAAAGACAAAGCTAACAACACAAGAATATATTTACAACGCTGTTTACAAAAACAAACTAAAAGCCAAAGGAAAAGTTAATGATCTACGATGCTAGCATGCTAGCATGTTGTAGGTTAAAAGATGGGAATCCGGTATTAGAAGGTGAAGGTTTGATGTAACATCAAAGCAGAAATCACAGGTAAATGCAGATGTTAGCATGGAGAGCACACGTTTATAGTGCTCATTGAGTTTAAGAAAATGTGACTTCTGTTTAATAAAAAAAGGAGATTTTACTTTTTTAAATATTTATTTTTGTCGTTATTTTTATATTTTGATTTGTCTCAATTTACTCAAGTTTTCTGTTGCTGTTACATTAAGTTTGTGAGAGAATAAATGCTATTAGACCAACATATTAGATCAGAAGGAGTTAAAGGTGTTGAAGTAGAGGTTAACAGATAACAGCTGCCAGCTGTTAGCATGTTAGCATAACTGTAAGTAAAGGCATGTACATGTACTGTCAGTGTGATTGTGGTCAAGACATTTTCTATCATTATTTATATACATTTTTTGTTTTTGTTTTGTTTTGATCGTATATCTTTCAAATGTTCTCTATAACTTTTAGATTTTTTTCATAAAGTTGTATTAATCCCTCTTCTGGTTAGCAGATAACGAGCAGTTAGCATTGTAGCTCCTGGAACTTCTACGTCTTTAGCGTTAGCATGTTTTCTGTCTCATTTATTCTTCCATGCTCTCTGTTGAAGGACGGTGTCGCCCCTGACAACAGAAACAGGTACCGCTTGGCTTAGTGTGAGCATTTAGCATCTAGCAATAGCTTCCCATCATACCCATTCATTTAGCACTAGCATGTAGCATTGACTTCCCATCACTTCCATTTAATATCGGTGTGTTTTTACAGTGTACATCAACAGTCGGTGTGTGTTTGAATGTTTTTAAAGTTGTGAGAATGTTTTTTAACATTTTGATAACAGAAGAATGATGAGATGTTTTTACTAAAATATTAAAGCATAAACTACAACTGTAGTTTGAATCCAGTGAACCAATAAAAAATAAATAAATAAATAAATAAATGAAGTAAAAATCAAAAACATTTTAATGTGAAATCTGATGTTTCAGTAAGAAAATGAAAATGATCCAAAACTCTTTCAACTAAACGTTGAAACGTTTTGTTTTTCAGGTTGTTTCACTCGATCCTGAACCTGCGCCGGGTGCTGCAGAGCTCCGCCCACTGGCTGCTCCTATTGGACAAGAGCCAGTACCACCACGACCAATCCAAACCCTTCCTGCAAACGGTGACCTCTGACCCCATCACCTCATTATCTGTAGTCCTATGCAGAATATTTATGTCATTTATTATCATTCATTACATGTTTAAATATCATAAATGGTCTTCATGGTTGATGTAACATAACGGAGATAAATTCTAAATGAAATGACTCGTTAGTTCAGTTCGTCAGAGGTTAATCTGTTGTGTCTGTCTCAGGATGATGTCATGGCGGCGCAGGACGCTCTGCCTCAGAAGATGTCGCTCACGCTCAGCGATGAGCCCAGGTGAGGGGCGGGGCTTAACACTGTGAAGAGGCGGAGCCAGAATATAACTCTTTACTCAGTGACTCAAATACGTCACTTTTTATTTTGTTCCTCAGACATTTGGTCGCGTTAGTTTGTTTAAAAAGACTAAAAACAGCGATTTTACTTCAACAATTAGTTTGAAAAAGTTTTTTATGTTTTATACAAGTTATTGTTTTTGATTATTTAATATTTAAGATGAAATATAAAGTGAATTAGTAATAAAGTTGAATGCTTGGTAATCAGGATCAGTATTATTAACGTATTGTATAACACTGTTAGCATCAGCGTAGCTTCATGGATGCTAACGTGAGTCTCCGCCGCTATTGGCTGGATTGTTGTTGTTATTATTGTTGTTATGCCCCCCCCCCTATGTGAAAAGAAGATAACTTCTGTTAAATTGAATATTTCACCCGTGTGACAGTCAGTCTGCTTATCGATCATCGACAGATTATTGATTATTGACGTTTCTCGTTTCAGGTCATTGATCGTCTTCAACCCGACGGAGCAGCTTCGTACGTCCGTCGTCAGCGTCATCGTGGACTCTCCGGACGCTCGAGTGGTCGACGCGGAAACGGGTCGGCCGATGTCAGCGCAGATCTCTGCGGTGTGGGCGGAGCCAAGCAGAGCGTCTACGGAAGCTTTCCAGGTGCAAAACAGTTCAATCAGTACGATTATTCTATGTGAACGTTTCTCCAGATTCTATTATTTTCATAATTTTATTACATTTTTGTCGAGTTAGTTTTTCTATGTATACGTCATGATGTCATTTCGGCCCAGCGGCGTCTGTGTTTACCAGTCAGGAGCCCCAATAAACAACTATTCTACTATAAACTGACTTCTGACAGCTTTTAAGACGTTTTCTTTCTAATATGATTGATTTCATCCATGTGGTTTATTCCAGTGCAGTTTACTTCAGTCACCGTATACGACAGTTTGATGTGGACTCTACTGGCGTCGATCAGTACTGGTACCAGTAGTGACACTGGTTGGTGCCCGATCGTTTATCCTCCAGCTGTGAGTCTTCTGAGCACCACTGCTGCAGAAACCAGTGTAGACCAGTAGCTGTCCCAGTCCAGCCAGACGCTGCATGAGTTCAAACAGGAACCAGACCCGAGGTCTCTCAGCCCTGCTCAGGGGGGGGGGTCAGGACCACAACCGCGTCTAGATCTCTCAAACCGCTACACGGTTCTGTGTGATGAGGCTCAGGTCCACCCGGCAGACGCCCCCCCCCCCGCGGTCCCGCTACCATCCGACCCGGACTCCTCTCTAGCTACAGCTGGTTCCGTTGTTTCCTGGCATTGATTGGGCGGCTGGTGGGTCCGTTACGGGACAGCCGCCCCCCCCCCCCCTCCACAGGATGCTGGAGGAGGCTGTGATCCGACGGTCTGGAGGTCTCCGTCGCCCGGAGCCTCCAGTGTTTCAATAAAACTATTTTATATTTGCTCATCGTTCATAAAACTGAAGGATTCAACATCATCCAGTGATGATGATGATGATGATGATGATGATGATGATGACCTCTGACCTGCGTTCAGCGTCTCTGTTGAAACCTCAGTATCAATGTTAATTGATTCATTGATTTTATTTCCCATCGTAGTGACCTGATCATCAGTATTGATACGATTAATAAGCTCAACAGCAGGATGTTTCTAACAGACTCGGGGGGTCAACAGGTCCGCCGTTGTCATGACGAGCTGTGACACAACGTGATCGGTTGATGCGAAATATATTGACGTGAATTAATCGCATAAAAAAACGCCCCCGGTGTGTAAAAACCTTTAGCTCCTCCCCTGAACAGTGCCCGTCCAATCAGAGCTCAGTAACCGTGTGTTTTTTCCCTCCAGCTCTCCTTCGTGGCTGAACTTCCTCCTCTGGCGCTCGTTGTGTTTCATGTGACCAAAACTTCAGCTGGCTCCGCCCACCGCGCTCGGTATACCGTCCTTCATGGCGGCGGGCCGCCGAGCGTCCACGCCGAGCACTTCCAGGTGTCCCGCCCCCAAGGAGCTGAGGCCGACGCCCCCCTGTCGCTTAGCAACAAGCATGTTGAAATATGGAGCTCCGCCCAGACCGGCCTGCTGCAGGTGAGTAAAGATAATCAATTTTATTATTATTATTATATATAAACACATAAACAGCAACATGTTTATCATAAAACTAATTTATGAATCAAAACCAAAAATATTATAATTATTATAATAATAGAAATGAATTAACTTATAAATGTTATTAATTTACATCAAATAATTAATTATATAATAATAATAATAATAATAATAATAACAATAATAATAACAACAACAACAATAATAATAATAACAACAACAATAATAATAACAATCATAATAATAATATAATAATAATAATAACAATAATAATAACAACAATAATAATAACAACAACAACAACAATAATAATAACAATAATAATAATAATAATAATAACAATAACAATAATAATAATAATAATAATAACAACAACAATAATAATAACAATAATAATAATAATAACAATAACAATAACAATAATAATAATAATAATAACAACAACAATAATAATAATATAATAATAATAATAACAATAATAATAATATAATAATAATAATAACAATAATAATAATAATAATGATAATAATAATAATAATAATAATAATATTATTGTCGTTCCTGCAGAAGCTGCGTCTGCAGTCCGGTCCGGTCCGGCAGCTCCAGGTCCAGTTCTTGTGGTACGGAACCAGAACCGGAGCGAACCGGGACAAGAGCGGAGCGTACCTGTTCCTGCCGGGGGAGGAGGGGGCCCAGGTAAGACCAGGACCCGCACAGACCTGAACCTGTACCTCCCTCTCTCTCTCCCCTCCTTCACTCTGAATGTCTCTCGCCCCTCTGCAGCTCTACTCGCCCTCGGAGCCCCCCCTGATCCGGGTCTCCAGAGGTCCGGTCTTCTCTGACATCACTTCCTGTTTCCGACACTTCACGCACACGGTCCGACTCTTCCACGCGGACGGTAACGAGATCACATGATGCCAAACAAATATTCACTTTCACAGATTTAAATGAAAATGAAACGCAGGCCGCGTCACGGAGCCGTCTGATTGGTGGAGAGAAGAAAACAAACGATGACAACTTTTAATATTTGCGTTAATAAAGTGTAATTATGATATTGTCCCTAAAGAGACGCCGTAAGTCTCAGCGAGGCCGGACGCAGCGACTTTAAACTGAGTTTCTATTTTTAATGGTTCCAGTTTAGCTTCTATATTAAAACCATCAGCTGCTGTTTAATTAAGTTTAATTGGTTTAATTGCTGGTTATTTCACAGATTATTATTAACCTGTTACATCATTACCACCCAATTAAATTAATATTTTATTTTTAGATGTAATATTACAAAATTAAGAATACATCAATACACAATAATCTTATAATCGTTTCATGTTATTGATCGTATAGTGATTTGTCTCTCTGCCCCAGGGCATGCTGGGAGATCCCTGGAGATTTCCAACATGGTGGACATCAGGTCAGAGGGCAACCGTGAACTCGTCATGCGGCTCGTCAGTGACGTTGCCAACGGCAACCGTTTCTACACCGACCTCAACAGCTTCCAGGTTTTCACAGTTTATTCTGCTGTTTTATCTTCGTCACACTGACCAATCAGATCAGTGTTTATTGATAGGTTATTGATGATTATTGATCCAGATGCAGCAGCGGCGGACTCTGGCGAAGCTCCCCCTGCAGGCCAACTTCTACCCGATGACCTCGGCGGCGTTCGTGCAGGACGCGGCATCGCGTCTGACGCTGCTGGCGGCTCAGAGTCAGGCCGTCGCAGCGCTGCGGCCAGGTGAGCATGCTCACAGCTACCTGCAGTTATTGATTATCAATCCATTTATAATAATAATTGATTCATTATGACTGGGACCCTGCAGGAGAGCTGGAGGTGGTGTTGGACCGCCGGCTGCAGCAGGACGACAACCGCGGCCTCGGACAGGGCGTCACCGACAACAAGCTGACGGCGAGTCTCTACCACCTGCTGCTGGAGGACCGGAGGGGCGGGGCCCAGGTGAGGGGCGGGGCCCAGGTGAGGGGCGGGGCCCAACATTACAGCATGCTGCTCTACAACATATTAATATGTCTAACATTACAACATATAGCAGGAGGAGCAGCAGCTGAGATTGTGACTTAAATGAGAATAACTGGTTCTTCGGTGAGTCTGAGCTGAAGTTGTTGCTTAGATAAAGATGTCTAATCTAATCTAATCTAATCTAATCTAAGCTAATCTAATAAAGCCTCACAGTCTCTAGGTTCTCTGACTCTCAGGCCCGGCGGGGGATGAACTCAGATTACGATACACCGGCAGATTCTCTGTTCATTCATTTCTTTGTATTTTTTTTTCTGACAGGAAGTGGGAGGAGCCTCAGTTGAACACCTGTCCCTGCTCGCCCACCTGACCTCGCTCTCCCTCTGCCACCCACCAATCACCATGGTCACCCCTGGCAACAGCCAACTGCCAAAGCTCCACCCCTTCCGGCCGCTCCGCTCATCGCTGCCGTGTGACGTCCACCTGCTGAACCTGAGGACACTGGAGGACCCGCAGGTATATATCATATTGTATCGTAACATATCATATCATATTGTATCGTAACATATCGTATCGTATCGTATCATATTGTACCGTACCGTATCATATCGTACCGTACCGTAACGTATCGTATCGTATCGTATCATATTGTATCGTAACATATCGTATCGTATCATATTGTACCGTACTGTATCATATCGTACCGCACCGTAACGTATAGTAACATACTGTACTGTACCGTTACGTATCATATCGTACCGTATCGTAACGTATAGTAACATACTGTACTGTACCGTTACGTATCATAACGTACCGTATCGTAACGTACCGTACCGTATCATAACGTACCGTATCGTAACGTACCGTATCGTAACGTACCGTATCGTAACGTACCGTACCGTATCATAACGTACCGTATCGTAACGTACCGTATCGTAACGTACCGTATCGTAACGTACCGTACCGTATCATAACGTACCGTATCATAACGTACCGTATCATAACGTACCATATCATAACGTACCGTATCGTAACGTACCGTACCGTAACGTACCGTACCGTATCATAACGTACCGTATCGTAACGTACCGTACCGTATCATAACGTACCGTATCGTAACGTACCGTACCGTAACGTAACGTACCGTACCGTACCGTATCATAACGTACCGTAACGTAACGTACCGTACCGTATCATAACGTACCGTATCGTAACGTACCGTACCGTATCATAACGTAACATAACGTAACATAACGTAACGTAACGTACCGTAACGTACCGTAACGTACCGTAACGTAACGTAACGTAACGTAACGTATCGAATCGTATCGTATCGTATCGTATCGTAACATATCGTATTGTATCATATCATATTGTACCGTACCGTATCATAACGTACCGTATCATAACGTACCGTACCGTATCGTAACGTACCGTACCGTATCATAACGTACCGTACCGTATCATAACGTACCGTATCATAACGTACCGTATCATAACGTACTGTATCGTAACGTACCGTACCATATCATAACGTACCGTACCGTATCATAACGTACCGTACCGTATCATAACGTACCGTACCGTATCATAACGTACCGTATCATAACGTACCGTACCGTATCATAACGTACCGTACCGTATCATAACGTACTGTATCGTAACGTACCGTACCGTATCATAACGTACTGTACCGTATCATAACGTACCGTATCGTAACATACCGTATTGTATCGTATCGTATCGTATCGTACCGTATCGTACCGTATTGTAACGTATCGTAACGTACCGTATCGTAACATACCGTATTGTATCGTATCGTATCGTATCGTACCGTATCGTACCGTACCGTATCGTACCGTATCGTACCGTATCGTAACGTATCGTAACGTACCGTATCGTATCGTATCGTATGATACCACATATATATGTTCACCACAACGTCCATCAACAGATAATTAATCAACTGTAAAGCATTAACGTCTAATGCAGAAGCTTCATTCATGATGTGTAAAACTCAGCCATCAATGAAGGTCAAAGGTCATCATAAACATGACATCAGTGTGAATCCTCCGTCGAAGACGCTGCTGACTGATGTTTTAAATTAATCTGAAGAAAATGTGTTATAAATACTGAAATGCAAATAATAAAAAAATCAGGTTAAATATTGTTGTTAAATTCTGTAGAAGCAGCTTTTAAAAAGGGAATTTGTAAATTATTGATCAAATATTAAGAAAAATATTCTCGTTCAAATAACTGAATTTGACAAATGACTGAGTTGTAAACAAGACAAACAACAACAACAAAATTATAATTAAAATAAGAACAAAGAGAATCAAGTTCTGACTGATAAATTAATTAATTATCCTTATTATAAACAAAATAAGATAAAAGCAAACAAAACGTACATCTATAAAAAACGTCTATCAGAGTTCAGCAGTAATAATAATAATAATAATAATAATAATAATAATAAATCTATAATAATCAATAGTCTGGTTGAGATGACTCGCTGTGACGTCATGCACATGTGACAACAATGACCTCACCACATCGAGGCGACTGCAGGACCCAGGGCATGATGGGAAACAGCTGATTGGCTCAGATGTTTGATGTTGATGTTTAATTAATTAATCTAATTTTGATTAATTAATTGATTTCTAATTGATCTAATTAATAATTAGATCTTCATCTAATTATTACAAACAGCATGGATATGAACATTACGTCATCATTTCATTATTGTTATGAATAAAATAACATGAATTCTGTTTCTGTTCTTCATCTCACATGTCGGTTTGACTTTTATACAATATTTCAGTATATTTGTAAACAAAAACATTCACACACATAAACAAACAGTTTCCTTCATAAACAAACATTGATTTAAAGTAAATAAAGGTTTGTGTCTGAGAGGCGGGAAGCTAAACGCTACAAAGACTCAGACGAGATAAAGTGATCAGTGTGAATGGTTTAATAATCTGATATTAGTTATTGATGATGATGAGGCTGAGTGATCGATCAGTGACAGGAAACGATTGATCTGACATTTTATTAAACGGGGATCATTTGTTTGTTTGTTTGTGTTAAACAGGAAGCAGAAAGTCCGTCACAGGAAGTGGCTCTCCTGCTCCACAGGAAGGGCTTCGACTGTAGCTCTGCCCCCGAGCCGCCGCCGCCGTGCACGTGGAGCGTGCACGAGGAGGTGGAGTCACACACACACACTTATAATCACACACATACTGATCATATCCAGAGTCATTGATCAACAGCTTATTGATCCTTAATGAAGCTTGCAGAGTTTATTCTTAAGGTTTTACACTATTTGTTACTGAAAAAAGACATTCACAATCACCCTGTTATTATTATTATTATTATTATTATTATTATTACTGTTACTATTACTACTATTACTATTATTACTATTATTATTATTACCATTACAACTATTACTATTATTACTATTACTACTATTACTATATTACTATTACTACTATTACTATTACTACTATTACTACTATTACTATTACTATTATTACTATTACTATTACTACTATTACTACTATTACTATTACTATTATTACTATTGCTACTATTACTATTACTACTATCACTATTTTTACTATTACTACTATTACTATTATTACTATTATTACTATTACTACTACTATTATTATTACTATTATTACTATTACTACCATTACTATTGCTACTATTACTATTACTATTATTGCTGTTACTACTATTACTATTATTATTATTATTACTAATACTATTACTACTATTACTATATTACTATTATTACAATTACTATTATTATTATTGCTATTACTATCACTATTACTACTATTACTACTATTATTACTATTATTATTATTATTGCTATTATTACTATAATTACTATTACTACTACTATTACTATTACTACTACTATTATTACTATTACCATTACTACTATAACTATTATTATTATTACTGTTACTACTATTACTATTATTATTATTACTATTACTATTACTAATACTATTACTATTACTACTATTACTATTATTACAATTACTATTATTATTATTATTACTATTATTATTATTGCTATTACCACTATTACTATTACTACTATTACTACTATTATTACTATTACTATTACTATTACTATTATTACTATTACTATTACTACTATTACTACTATTACTATTACTATTATTACTATTGCTACTATTACTATTACTACTATCACTATTTTTACTATTACTACTATTACTATTACTACTATTACTACTACTATTATTATTACAATTACTACTATTACTATTACTATTACTATTGCTACTATTATTATTACTATTATTACTATTACTACTATTACTATTACTATTACTACTATTGCTAGTATTACTATTATTACTATTACTACTACTATTACTATTACTATTATTACTGTTACTACTATTACTATTATTATTATTATTACTATTACTAATACTATTACTACTATTACTATTATTACTATTATTACAATTACTATTATTATTATTGCTATTACTATCACTATTACTACTATTATTATTATTATTGCTATTATTACTATAATTACTATTACTACTACTATTACTATTACTACTACTATTATTACTATTACCATTACTACTATAACTATTATTATTATTACTGTTACTACTATTACTATTATTATTATTACTATTACTATTACTAATACTATTACTATTACTACTATTACTATTATTACAATTACTATTATTATTATTACTATTATTATTATTGCTATTACTACTATTACTATTACTACTATTACTACTATTATTACTATTACTACTACTATTACTATTACTACTACTATTATTACTATTACCATTACTACTATAACTATTACTATTATTACTGTTACTACTATTACTATTATTATTATTATTATTACTATTACTATTACTAATACTATTACTACTATTACTACTATTACTATTATTACAATTACTATTATTATTATTACTATTATTATTATTACTATTACTACTATTACTATTACTACTACTACTATTATTACTACTATTACTATTACTATTACTACTACTACTATTATTACTACTATTACTATTATTATTACTATTATTATTATTGCTATTACTATTACTACTATTACCATTACTATTACTATTACTACTATTACTATTATTACTATTACTATAACTATTACTACTGTTATTACTATTACCATTGCTATTACTATTACTATTACTATTACTATTATTACTATTACTATTACTATTATTACTGTTACTACTATTATTACAATTACTATTATCATTACTATTATTATTATTGCTATTACTATTACTATTACTATATTATTATTACTGTTATTACTACTACTATTATTACTATTATTACTATTACTATTGCTATTACTACTATTACTATTACTTCTATTATTATTATTACTATTACTACTATTACTATTGCTATTACTACTATTACTATTACTTCTATTAGTATTACTACTATTATTACTATTACTGTTGTTGTTGTTGTTGTCCTGTTTACATAAAACAGGAGAACATAACAGCTGTCATGATCTTTGTCAAAAGAGTCAAACTGAACTCAGAACTGAACCTGAAGGTGTTTAGGGGTCAAAGGTTACATGTAAACCTTCGTCCCTGTATTTGACTGCTTTAATGTTTCTCTGTCTGCAGGTGAACCTGGACGATCTTTTCTCTCCTCTTCCGCTGCGTTCGGTCCGTCGGTCGGGTCTCACTCTGCTGCGTGACGATGATGAGCCGGAGTCCGCCCGGCAACAGCAGCTGCCACGCATCACTCGTCTGCGGCCAATGGAAATCAGCGCTTTCCGTGTGGAGATCGACTGAAGAACGAGAGAAAAGAAGCGACGTTTGAATCCAAAGATGTTTTTAGATCTCAGAATGTACAGAAACAAACAACTCAATGAAAGAGTTAAAGGTGATGACGCATTTCAAATGAAAATGAAGTAAAATGAGAATCAAACTTCACGTTATCAGTAAAAACCAGATGAAAATAATCACCATGGAGACGATGTTAATCCTGGAAAACAAATAAAAAGGGAAGATTATAAAACCACTAAGAGAAGAACAGACTGAATACACGAAGAAAAAAATATTATCAAATAAATCCAGTCAGCAAGGTCAAAGGTCAAAAAACTGATGATATTCACATTTTTCTCTTCCAATGAGAGGAGCTGAAAGCAGGGTCAAAGGTCAACGATAGAAATGTTGTAAAAAAATGAAGAAAAATAAGAGAAAAAACACTGAAATTGAACTCGTTTGTGTTCCAACACGCACCTGCAGCAACAGGTGACGTTTCTACGGCAACAAAAAGGGACCAAATGAGTCGTTTGCTTTGTGTTCAATGAACGTTTTTAATGAATGTGTGTGTGTGTGTGTGTGTGTGTGTGTGTGTGTATGTGTGTGAGAGTGTGTTTCCATGGTGACAATCAGTTTGTGAAATCCTGTTACTGCTGTTATTTAATGTAATTGTTTTGTTTTATTAAAGAATGTGGAATTGTGGGAATTGTAGGACCAGTCAAAGTGTGATTGACTTCATGTTATTGATCAGTTGATTGATGTTTGATGGATGTTTTTTGTGTGTAAACATTGTTCAGGAATGTTTCTAAAATGCACATATTTACCTGTTGAAATGTCATTTTCTGTATTTGCTGTGAAAGGGGAAAGTTAAGGGACATTTTGGGAAACTTTTAAATCTTTTGGGTATTTTTTTAATTTAGAAATTCTTTATATTTTCTTTATTGCTGAAAAATATATGAAGTATTTAAAACAAATGAATTTTTATAAATACAAACATATTGTTGCTTTTCTTGTTTATTTTGGGGCCGTTTTGGGTTTTAAGACAGATCAAAGTTTAATTTTCCTTGACAGCGGTTTGGAAAAGCAGTTAATATTTCTGAGCTTCTGTACGACTGTTGGACAGATTCAGTTTTGTCTTGTTGACTCAAATATTTGAATTCCTTTGATTATTTCCTGGGCAGAGAGAAAGTTCAGCTGCTTCAGACCAATAAAGTCTGAGTCTCCAGATGTGTTTAAAGTTTGAATTTCATGTTTCACACTTACTAAACGTTTTCTCTTCACTTTAATAACCAGGCCGTAACATATTACACATTATTACATAATAATCACAATATTCCTCCACAACAACGTGGAGCTGCAAGTATCACAACACAAACTGCAGAGATGCAGGACTCCGAGTCTTTATTACAGCAGGAAACACGTTTCTTCAACCTGCAGCAGCTGTTTCATCACAAACCAGCAGCTTACAAGTTATTCAGTTATACATTATGATTCATGTGGAGTCGTGTTTCTGTCCAGCTGGACGCTTCACTACGACTGCTGAGAGGCGGGAAAGATTCCCATGTTTACAACTCGCCAGCGTTCATGTCACACAACAAATCAAGACGGCTGCATGATTACAAAGTTGGTGGAATGAGGCTCAAAAATACTGTTATTGACAATAATCCAGCATATCCAGTAAATATCAGAGCTTTCAGCTTTTCCACTTCATAATTACCACTTGAATGTTGACCCGAATTCTATTTACAAGTCAGAATCTCATAATTAGCATCATTCCAATATGATATGAACGCAGCATAAAAGCAGCCACACTCCAGCTGCTGAGCCTCAGCCTTCACCATTAGAGGTGTTCATTTAACCAGCCAATAGGAGGCCTGTTGTTCTGACCATCATTTGTCATGTGATCTCTAAATAAGTGAAGGAATCAGGTAACACAGTTACTATGAAACTACTAGAAGAACTACAACTAAACATTGTGAAGATCCCATTCCCATTATCCCATTACAGTTCAAGCCTTTCTAATACACTAACAACAGAAAACAACAACAACTGGACTCAGTTTATCATTTGATTCATTTTACAAACAAACTGTCAATCATGTGGAAACCATGTTTACATTTACAAGCAGTGAGAGATCATGTTGGTACTAAATACCATCAGCTGTGTGTGATCCTGTACAGACTGAACTATCTGGTCAGCAGTGAGAAAGTTTCTCTAACAGGAGGAGACTCTTCCTCCTACAGACCACACAGAGACACTGAGGAACCAAACCAGTAGAACCCAAACCCAGCACACAGAGGCTGAGTGAATGTGGTGTTGAAGGTGTGGAGGTGGATCAGTGTGTCAGAGGAGACTCTGTAGAAGGACAGAGTGCCAGCAGGACAGTCCACATACACTGCTACTCTGTTAGAGACAGAGGAGGAGGAGGAGGAGGAGGAGGAGGAGATGGATGTTTGTTTGTTATTGTGACAGACAGAGTAACGATCATCAGAGCAGTCCAGACTCCAGGACTGATCATTCCCTCCAAACAAACAGTCACCACTGCGTCCTTTCCTGCTGATTCCTCTGTAACTCACTGATATATAAACGCCTCCTCTCCACTCGACCTCCCAGTAACAGCGACCAGTCAGATCATTTCTACACAGCAGCTGTTCCCAGTCATCAAATCTGTCTGGATGATCAGGATATGACTGATCCTCCTCCACATATGTCACCCTCCTGTTGTTGTCAGACAGTTTGAGGTTTCTGTTTACTGTGTTTGGATCCAGTGTGAGTCGACAGAAATCTGATGGAGAGAACGAGACACAATACAGCTGCAGTTATTGATCTATCATCTGTTTGATGATGACATCATCTTCATCCTCAGTAGGATGTGAATGAGCTTTGTTTTGATGAATGAAATGAAAAACACACTTACACTTCCTCAGACCTGGTGTCAACCATCGGACTCCAGCAGGCTGCAGCCTGAAAGGAGGAGGGGGGTCAGAGCAGCACGTTCTCTTTCAGCATGCAAACATAGACATGACATCACTCTAGAAAAAGCAGCTCTGATCCTCATCACACTGAGCTGCTTTGCTGTTGCTAGGCAACACAACCGTCCATCACATCACGTCGCACGACGACTATCGACAGCAGCTACATTCAGCCAATCAGAAACAGGCGTCTCAAAGTCAAATCATGTCAACAATGAGACTTTTTCTTCTCAGACTCAGCAGTTTGTATTGTGAACAGATGACAGGACTGTTTAAACTGATTCACACTAACATGAAAATGATAAACCGCCTGTTTCTGTTTGTCTTTCCTCAACAATCTTTGGACGACTGACAAGTTATTTCCTCTCACACAGGTGGAACATTCCTGCATGATGGTTACAGCTGACAATCAGCTGCAGTTTCAAGAGTTTGAGCTGATTTACTGTCCACCTGTCTGTCCTCACCTGAGAGTGTCCACCTGTCTGTCCGTACCTGAGAGCGTCCACCTGTCTGTCCTCACCTGAGAGTGTCCACCTGTCTGTCTGTACCTGAGAGAGTCCACCTGTCTGTCCTCACCTGAGAGTGTCCACCTGTCTGTCCTCACCTGAGAGTGTCCACCTGTCTGTCTGTACCTGAGAGTGTCCACCTGTCTGTCTATACCTGGGAGTGTCCACCTGTCTGTCCTCACCTGAGAGTTTCTACCTGTCTGTCTATACCTGAGAGTGTCCACCTGTCTGTCTATACATGAGAGTGTCCACCTGTCTGTCCTCACCTGAGAGTTTCTACCTGTCTGTCTATACCTGAGAGTGTCCACCTGTCTGTCTATACATGAGAGTGTCCACCTGTCTGTCCATACCTGAGAGTGTCCACCTGTCTGTCTATACATGAGAGTGTCCACCTGTCTGTCCATACCTGAGAGTGTCCACCTGTCTGTCTATACCTGAGAGTGTCAACCTGTCTGTCCGTACATGAGAGTGTCCACCTGTCTGTCCATACCTGAGAGTGTCCACCTGTCTGTCCATACCTGAGAGTGTCCAGTCTCCAGTGTGGATCCTTCAGTCCAGCAGACAGTAGCTTCTCTCCTGAGGCTCCTGGATGATTGTAGCTCAAGTCAAGCTCTCTCAGATGGGAGGGGTTGGAGCTCAGAGCTGAGGCCAGAGAAGCACAGCCTTCTTCTGTGATCAGACATCCTGACAGCCTGCAGACACAAAACAACACAACTTAACACCTCCAGTCACTACTTAACAATTCAAATGGTCCACAGCTGTAAGGCTCTTATTATGAAGTAGCTACAGTCTCCTGTAACCTTAGTAAACATGATGTTGGCAACTGCTAACTAGGGATATGTGGAGAGCCCAGTATTTGTATTTGTATCTGTATTTGTTGAGGCAGCAAAATTATTTGTATTTGTATTTGAATAAAAGTGGAGAGAGGCTTAAAAATCCTGTTTTTGTTTTTATTACGCTTTTAATTTTAGAAAATTAAAGTGTTACAATAAGTATTCATGAATAAACTAGTATGGTTTTTCACTTTTTCTTTCTTTCTTCCCGAAAACAAATACTTTTTGAAATATCTGTATGAAAAAAACATTTGTAAAAAACCCACTATTTGTGCTTTGCCAAATAATGTATTTGTATTTGGGCACACGCCTACTGCTAAGTCTTCACTGCATAAGAACAGGTCTAAATAAAAGAATAGAAAAAGTAGAAACAGCCACAGTGAGCTGATTAGATGAAGGGCTGCAGGTGACAGACTGACTACAGTTTGTAAGAACATCAAACATCCAACATGTCACAGAGATAAATGACTCCGTCTCAGATGCTCACAGTCGAATACAGAACAGGAATCCCGACTAATGTGGTATATACGGTCTGAACGTTGTGGAAATAAAAGTAAAAACTAACAGTAAGGAAACATTTCTGACTCCCTCACTCAGTTTCAGTAACATCCAGAGTTTTAAGGTTGTTTGAAACAAAACAAGAATTAAATGATGGATAACCACAGCTGGGGTGAACTGTCATACACCATGGCGAGTAAAAATTATGATCATCCCAGCACAGATACTGCTCTGAAATTACAAGAAATTATAACTGTTATCAAAAACTGTTCACTGGCTAACTGTATGTATTTTACTTTGGGCCAGTTACACAGTTCTTCATTCAGTTTATGAATCTTAAAACTCCTCTCTGGTATTTCAGGTTCCAACAGCAGAGACAGAACAAAACTAATGAAAATATGTTTAGAGAAAGTCGTTCACAGGGTCTAAACACACAACTGGTCTGAAGATAATTTGAGTAGAGAAAATGTCCAGGTGTCTACTCATATAAATCACAGTTTAAATGGTGATCAGTTGAACAGGTTGATGAATCCTGACCTGAGAGTTTTCAGTGTGCAGTGTGGACTCTCCAGTCCAGCAGACAGCAGCTCTAATTCCTGCAGGTTGTTGTTACTCAGATCAAGCTCTCTCAGACTAGAGGACTGGGACCTGAGAACTGAGGACAGAACTTCAAGACTTCTCTTTGAGAGGTTACAGTCAGTCAGTCTGGAAAGTGAATAATGAACAACAAGACAAATAACATTTGTGCAAAAATAAGGCTAAACTTCGATAATATAACACTATCTTTGGTGTTCTGTTCTAAACCAGTTGGAGATGTGACATTTAATAATCAATTAATCGGAATAAACAGTAATTTGGTAACATAAATAACATGGTATCAAAACATGATGAGCCTCTTTATATATATCAAGGATGATATCTGTGTGCTGGACAGCACATGAACCTAAAGTTGAGAAACATGTCAGATTTTCTACACTGTGAAATTTAAAATCCTGATGAAGAGATTCTGAAATACTGACATGAGAGAGGCAGTTTAAACTGTACGGTGTTTATAGTTTAAAGAAATATCTCAATCAGTTGAGACAAACATGAGCTTACCTGAGAGTTTCCAGTCTGCAGTGTGGACTCTCCAGTCCAGCAGACAGCAGTTCTAATTTCTGCAGGTTGTTGTTACTCATGTCAAGCTCTCTCAGACTAGAGGACTGGGAGCTGAGAACTGAGGACAGGGCTGCACAGCTTCTCTCTGAGAGGTTACAGCCATTCAGTCTGTAGAATACATTTGGAAAAAATATTTAATAAATCATCATCAGAAAAAAATCTGTCTGAATATCTTTGCAATAAATCAATCAATAAATCAATAAATTACTATTTGTGCACTTACAGAGCTTTGTTGGAGGCTTTGACCACTGGCAGCAGCCTCAGAAGAACCTCCTCTGAAGCAGAGTATTTCTTCAGGTCAAACATGTTCAGATCTTTTTCTGATGACAGTAAGGTGAAGACCAGAGCTGACCACTGAGCAGGAGACAGTTTATCTGTGGAGAGACTTCCTGAACTCAGATACCACTGGATATCCTCCACCAGAGAATCATCATTCAGTTCATTCAGACAGTGGAACAGATTGATGCTTCTCTCAGCAGACAGATTCTCACTGATCTTTTTCTTTATGTACTTGACTGTTTCCTGATTGGTCTGTGAGCTACTTCCTCTCTGTGTCAGAAGACCTCGTAGGAGAGTCTGATTGGTCTGCAGTGAAAGACCCAGGAGGAAGCGGAGGAACAAGTCCAGGTGTCCATTTGGACTCTTTAAGGCCTTGTCCACAGCACTCTGGTAGAGATGTTTCTCTGCAGATTTGTCTTCTCTTGTTTCAGACTTCTGGGATGTTGTTTGTTCCTCTGCCAGCAGATTGACTCCAGAGTTGATGAATGTCAGATGGACATGAAGAGCAGCCAGAAACTCCTGAACACTCAGATGGACGAAGCAGAACACCTTGTCCTGGTACAGCCCTCTCTCCTCTTTAAAGATCTGTGTGAACACTCCTGAGTACACTGAGGCTGCTCTGATATTGATGCCACACTCTGTCAGGTCTGATTCATAGAAGATCAGGTTGCCTTTCTGCAGCTGCTCAAAAGCCAGTTTTCCCAGAGACTCAATCATATTCCTGCTCTCTGCATTCCAGTGTGGATCTGTCTCAGCTCCTCCATCATACTTGAAGTTCTTCAGTTTGGACTGAACCACCAGGAAGTGGATGTACATCTCAGTCAGGGTCTTGGGCAGCTCTCCTCCCTCTCTGCTTTTCAACACATCCTCCAGAACTGTAGCAGTGATCCAGCAGAAGACTGGCATGTGGCACATGATGTGGAGGCTTCGTGATGTCTTGATGTGGGAGATGATTGTGCTGGCCTGCTCCTCATCTCTGAATCTCTTCCTGAAGTACTCCTCCTTCTGTGGGTCAGTGAACCCTCTGACCTCTGTCACCATGCCGACACACTCAGAAGGGATCTGATTGGTTGCTGCAGGTTGTGTGGTTATCCAGAGGCGAGCAGAGGGAAGCAGTTTCCCCCTGATGAGGTTTGTCAGCAGCACATCCACTGAGGTGGACTCTGTAACATCAGTCAGGATCTTATTGTTGTGGAAGTCCAGAGGAAGTCGACACTCATCCAGACCGTCAAAGATGAACACAACCTGGAACTCTTCAAACCTGCAGATTCCTGCTTCTTTGGTTTCAGTAAAGAAGTGATGAACAAGTTCCACCAAGCTGTACTTTTTCTCTTTCAGCACATTCAGCTCTCTGAAAGTGAATGGAAATGTGAAGTGTATGTCCTGGTTGGCTTTGTCTTCAGCCCAGTCCAGAATGAACTTCTGTGTTAAGACTGTTTTCCCAATGCCGGCCACTCCCTTTGTCATCACTGTTCTGATTGGTTCATCTATTCCAGGTGAGGCTTTAAAGATGTCTTCTTGTCTGATTGTTGTTTCTGGTCTGTCTGGTTTCCTGGATGCTGTTTCAATCTGTCTGACCTCATGTTCATCATTGACCTCTGCAGTCCCTCCCTCTGTGATGTAGAGCTCTGTGTAGATCTGATTCAGAAGGGTTGGGTTTCCTGCTTTAGCAATCCCCTCAAACACACACTGGAACCTTTTCTTCAGGTTAGACTTGAGTTTACGTTGACACCTGCCAGCAGGAGTCCCTGAATGAACACACAAGAAATAAGCTCAATGAATGAAGTATGACGCAAATATTTCAGTGTTTCATTTCCCCAAAGACTTCAGAAGATCTTTAGTTAAAACCACCTTCAAACATTTCTCCATGGTGGGCTCCAGGGAGCTTGTTGATGCTATGAGCCAAATCAAATCATCCACATCTCCCCTTGAATCTCTTCCTGCAACCTTTTTAAATCTGTTTTTTGCCACCTAGCAGATGATATACTTACCATTGTTAACTGTTCACTCCAGACTGAATGTTTCTTCATTCATTAAAGACCTCTGTTATTAGACCTATTACAACACAAAAATCTTGACCCTGCTATTTTAAGCAACTATTGACCCATTTTAAACATTAGTAACATAATCAAGAAGGTTGTTTATCTTCTGGCTTCCAGCATCTTCACAGCACTGAAACAGCTCTCGTCAAGATTATTAATGACTCTTATCACTGATGCAAAACATCTTTTTGTGCTGGTTAAGCTTGATCTGAGCTCCGCTTTCAATACTGTCGACCTTAACATTTTATTAAAAGACTCGAGAGCTAGGTTGGCCTGTCCGACACTCTACCACAATGGTTCAAATCTGTCACTGGACTGTTACAGTTTCTCTGGGTAAATTCAGCTCTAACAGATTTGACATGCTGTATGGAGTCCCACAAGGATCCATTCTTGGACCTCTAGTGTTTAATTTATAGATGTTTCCACTTGGCTCTGTCATCAGAAAACACAAGATCAGTTATCATAGTTATGCAGATGATACCCAACTGTACATCTCACTGTCTCTGGATAACATTAACCTATTAGATTTACTGATCAACTGCTGGAAAGATATTGATCTCTGAATGTCAAAAAGCTTCCTGCAGCTGAACAGATACAAACATAAATCAGTGTTTGGTGTGAGAGCACAGAGGCAGCAGGTCCGCACCTACTTGGAGTCCAAGTCATTTACCATCACTGACCAAATCAACAACTTCAGAGTTATTATTGATGCTGATCTAAATCTCTACTCACACATTAGTAAAATCACCAAAACATCTTTCCACCATCTCAGAAATATCCTGAAAAGATTCAGAGATTCTTGTCCATGTCTTTGTCACCAGCAGACTAGATTACTGTAATGTCTGTTTTACTGCTCGTCCTGCTGAATCCCTTCAACACCTCCAGTTTATCCAAAATGCAGCCGTCTGTATCTTGACTAGAACCAAAGAGCTGCTTCACTGGCTACCTGACCATTATAGAACTGGTCTATAAAGCACTAAATGGCCCCTGAATATATAAAGTATCTGACATGCTTCCATTTTATCAGCCAGGTAGAGCTCTCAGGTAACCAGGACAGTCTTCTTCTTTCCCAGAGTTCATTCCATCAGGTGACAGATTATTTATTGCTGACGCTCCTGAAGTATGAAACAGTCTGCAGATGATTTGTGGTTTGTTTTGTTTAGCTTTTAACTAGACTGTATGTGTGTGAACGTGTGTGTGTGTAATGTCTGCCTGTATCTAACCTCATTTTTACTGTTTTACTGTTTTATCACTCTGTAAAACACTTTCAATTGTTCCTACAGTGATCTTGTGCTCTACAATTAAATTGACTGGACTAAAAGAATGAGTATATAAACATATTTCCCTCCATCTCCTGAGACGTCAGTAAATGTCTCATTTATCCATCATGTTAAATCTTTATAGAAATCCTCTTACTGCTCTGCAGACGGTCAGCCAGCTCCTCCCGCTTCATTCTCCTCAGGAAGTGCAGTGTGATCTTCAGAAATGCGTCTCTGCTGCTCCTCCTCTACTCTTCCTCCTTACTGTCCAACACCTCCTCATCCTCCCTCTGACTCTCTAAGCATTCTGGGTAATTTGGACTCAGAACCTTCTGCATCTTCTTCAGCTCGTTCTTCACAAAAGTGACGATGTTCTCCTCCAGCAGCTGGAACAGAATACTATATGAATGACACAATCAAACTGAAAACATGAAGCAAACATCAGATCCATGTTGGACAGACTGACAATCCACTGGTCTACAAAGTGCAGCCTGGAGATGATTGAACAGAATAGATGTAAAAGTAGTTGTTGTACATGTACAAACCATAAATATGGAGTCCAGGTGTGTTTGATGCTGCTGGGCAGACTGACCACTGGGAACCTCTGAGCTCTCCTGGTCCACTCTGTGGAGGAATCATGAAGAATGAGCTCAAATTGGGCTCTATTTTCCTGAAACAGGGCGCAGATCCAGATCCAGATCCAGGTCTTAATTCCTGGCGTGTGGCGTGTGACCAAAACATTTTTACAATTTCTCTGACCATCAGCACTGGCTCACTCTGAGCTCAGCCAGGCGTAACATGGAGGAGAGACTGAATACATGAATAGTGGAGGAATGCAGTATATGCAGGTGGGCTTCAATAATGACCAATCACATGAGCTCCTCTCATCACCTTTAAACACAGCAGCAGGTGAAACGGTGAGAGAGGCTGAGTGAGAGAGAAGAGTTCACCTCTGTGAAGCAGCTGAAGCTCCAAAATACACCTTCAGGACTCCTCAAATATTAATATACATCAGTCCAAACATGCTGACAGTGGTAGAATGAAAATAAAGCTGATGTGTTCTCATGTGCTGCAGCTGCTGGAAAACCGGTGCAAACAGTTCATACAGAATAATTAATACATTTAAACTCCACAGTTCTTATCCTCATCTGCATATTTGAAAGTCCTCATATATGCTTTCAATATCTATAAATAAACATCCAACACTGGGTTTGGAAATTAGCTGGTTAGTGTTTGAAAAGTGCACAAGTTCTATCAGTTTGTCCAAATATATAAATGATGAATGAAGGTGTCCACGCTGTGTAAAGTAAGCAGGACTGTGTTTAAACCTGTTTTAAAATGTTTTCACCAACATGTTTGATCCTGATCGATCCTGTCGCCTCGTCAGAAGATTTAAATAATGAATGAAGTTTCCTCTGCTGTGTCATCTGTGTGTAAACTGATGCACAGTTCATCTCTCCAATCAGCTGAAACATGAATCATTCCTGCTGCTGTGATGACTACAGCTGTTTAATGAACATGAAGAAGATCCAACATTCACAAGTTGTAGGAAACAGAATCCAACAGAACATATTTCTGAACTCCGGGTCACCAGATTATACTCATGTGATGATATTATTGGTAAGAATCTTCATTACTAATTAAATTGTGTTTTGATACTCATGTCAATCTGCAGTAAATGAGAATTGTGAAGCAAACTGAATATAAATGAAAGTTGTTTTGTGATCTTGGAGACGTCTGTGTGTTCCTCTGCCAACTGAAACCATAAACATTGTCCTGCGTCTGCGTGTGTGATAAGAGGCGGTCTGAGCAGGTTTGATCACAAACACCATTTCATACCAAAACACCAGAACTGCACTGCTCCTCCTACTCTGCATGAACAGCCTCAGCTGCTCCTCTCCTCCCACATCGGGGCAAATGTGCCCAGAAATGACCAAACAGGCACAGACACACAAAAAGAAGACTTGCTCCTCAGGAAAACTGCATAAAGACTGTTTGGACCAGCTGGCCCTGAGCCTGTGAAAAATAGAGCCCATTATGTCTCCACACAGAGACGATCACAAGCTGAAGGTCCTTCAAGTGATGTTTGGATGTGAACAGAGACCCAGATGAGCCCTGCAGTGGTAAAGCTTTACTAGTCCTAGAGAAGCCCCTGAGAGCCCTGAACCTCCAACATGCCAGAAGCTCCGGCCCCAAGCAGAGCAGTAGAATAAGTCTGGGTTCAGTTCAGCCAGCGAGTGCAAGACGTGCTGCAGTTTGAGGACGACGCATCAAAGATCCTCCAGGTTGTAGTCAAAGCGGTGGACAGACAGCTTAAGTTATTGTAAGCTTTGCTAACACTGATTACAGCAACATAAAGCAACTCTACTGTCACTGATCACTTTTCATGACATTCAACTGTAATCAATCTGCATTAATGATCAACTGTTGTGTTAATATACCAATCATTTTAATTGATTTAACTAAGACTACTAAGGTTTCTAATATACTTTACATTACTGAGGTTTATTATCTGTTCTGCTGTTTAAAAGTGCAACAATTAAAAGTTTTTATTTTATAAAAATTTATAATCAATGACCTCAGTTAAAGTGGTGCTGTTCCCAGTGTCTGTTCTGTTATTGATCATCATATGAAGTGAATCAGTTGATCACCTGACCCCAAACTGTATCTTTATTTATTGATCTGTCACTGTGGATTATAGAAATGTAAAAAAAGCTGTTTGGTTTAACTGATTTTGTTCCTTCATGTATGTTAATGAGGTGGACAAAATATTAGGAACACTAATCAATATAATACAGTCCAGTTCACCAGCAGCACTGCGAGCTCAATAATAAACATAAAGTAGAATTGATCATAAAGTTGTTGCATTAGGTTGAACTGGTGTTCCTAATAAAGTGACCAGTGAATCTACATAAAATGAAACTTATGTCCATAAACCTGTTGCCCTGGTGCATGCTGGGAAGCTTTCCCACACACCTCCTGGACGCTACAGTATCTGAACCTCATTACGTCCTTCGTCTTTATTTTTCTGCTTTGCAGCTTTAGTCCATAAACAGTAACTCTACATTAAAGCTCCTTTCAGAGGGAGGTGTTGACCATATGTGGCAATCTGGGGGCTCGTCTGTATGTAAATTAGTCTGAACGAGTACGTTTGATCAGCTCACATGTTCTTGTTGGTTTGAACTGGATCACAGGCTTTGATAAGTGAAGCCCCAGAAACAGTGTGTTCAACAGTCACAACATACATTCAGACATGAATCACAGACGTTTGACTGACAGCTTACTTCTGACCAGCAGGACGTCGTCCTTTAAAGTCAATAATAAAACCCTTTGAGTCGTCGCTCCTGAAGGACACACAGCTGGATGGAGGTCCAGGAGATTCTGGTCTGGTTCTACATTTCCTGTGATTAACATACTGCACAATTTATAGTTTTAATATTGACAACAACATACTTTTTTATCAGATAAAGGATCTTGTTTGAAAGTAATGCTAGCATCCTTTGACCGGTCGCTCCTGAAGGACAAACAACTGGGTCCAGGTTCAGGTCCAGGTCCAGCAGAGTCTGGTCTGTGCTGCTTCTTTGTTCTTCAACACAACACACACAGAGCTTTGAGTGTGAATAATGATGGTGGAGAACAGTGATGGACAGTTAGAGATCCTCATCTCACCTCTGAGCTTTGGTCTGGCTGTCATGTTCCCCACACAGAGAGCTTTTAGAGGGAGTCCTCACACTGATCCATAGCAGAGAAACACCTTCACACAAACACAACAACACATTATTTCTCATCATTCCTCTCAGTCACATGACAAACACACACAGCTCTGACTAAAGTATCTCATCCCCTTCAATACTAAATACACTCATCTGACAGTTTCCATGTTGTTTGCACTTTGAGCTGCAGTGACATATCTAACAAATCACTTTCACAATGCTCACAATGGGCCTCATGCAAGAAGCACTCCAACCAACAGATTTGTTCTTAAGTGACGAGTACGAGTGATTTAAGAGAATTTGTGGCTTCACCAATTTTCTGAGACTTCTTTCTGAGGTACGAATGAAATTGATGAGTTCAGAGCTGTCGTACGAGTCCTGAACAGACTTACGGTCTTTCTTCACAGTTTAAATATGACACAGAAACCAAGTAAAATAAAATATAAAGGTTTATATATTACAGAGGTTTAGGAAGAGAGAATGAAAACGATTTTGCAGGAAGCTTTTGGATGGTTTGAAGACTAGAGGGAAACACTTCATGTTGCTGTTTCTTTGGCTTTCTTTGGGGACCAGATCACTTTTCACTTTTATTTAAAACACTTTGAAAAGTTCTTCAACATCTGAAATGTTCCTCTTTTTCCAAGTCTACTATATCCAGTCAGAGCATGCAGCGGCAGCTCGTCCAATAATCCAAAATCAATCATGTTACCTGGACAGATGCTGCTGAATTCACATCCACATCAGCTCACAGAGACTTTCTACCTTCATCTGTAGAGGAAACACAGAGAGAATTAAAGATTCAAGCAGCGTTGAACGGGCCCTCGCGCCTCCGCGCACGTCAAGCTGTGGCGCAGTCGAAGGGCTTCTGTCACGGGCATGTAGATGTCTTCAGACCCGGCTGTTTTCAGACAGTGCAAGAAGGAGATAAACATCACTTCCTTTGTCCACTACTTTGCCTGCTGTTGGGGCTGGTTTGCTGCTATTTTGTAGGGGGCGCTATTCAGCCAGTTTGCATCACTGATGGAATATTGTCATGTAGACGTGTTCGGGCCGGGACTCTTATCAAACATGTAAAGTTTGGTGCAGACTGGAGCATTTACAATAAAGTTATAGCAACTTCCTCTGTCATGGTGAAACATCAAATCTCAACGGTGTGAGGATGAGAGTTTTCTGCAGGGTGAGACATGTCTGTCTTGCTCACACCTGTGGCATCAAAATCATGTAAGTTTTGGGCCCATTCACTTGAATTTCAATTAGTAAATTGAAAACTTTTGATGAGTTTGGTTGTAAAACAAATTATTTTCCTAATTTTCATCAAGTCTATTTTTAGAAAAGTAAAGACTTTTAACCCACATGACCTGGTCAAAGTTTGATTGACATGTGTACTGTCAGGTGTGTAGAGACAATAAGTAACTGCAGCTGGACACAGAAAAATACTCATATATCTGAATGGAGAGTGTGAGTGAACCCACACTTTTTTGATCATTTACTGCTTCCACATAGTTTTGGATACAAACTTCATTTGAACTTTAAATGAGTCACGAGACTTTGACCTACAAATCTTGAATTTACTGTGTTTTTTATCTTTTATTGCTTTTGAGATATTAGAGTGTGAGTTTTAAAGTCTTTTCTTGCTCCTCCTGTGATTTTATAATGAGTGTGTATTGCGGAATGTTTCACAGCACTGAGGGAGTGACATCACCAGGAGCAGTTGGAGAGGAGGATTTTAGAGTAAAAATGAAATGAAAAATATGAAATATCCTCATAAATCCCATGACTTTGGCCAAATCTTACATTAAAAATCACATTTTTTGTAGGAAATTTTGTCACAAATCCATTGATACAGGTTTGAAAGTGGTCAGACTTATAGTTTAGATGTCAGATGCCTCTGTTTGACACAAAGTTCATGCCTCCCCATTGCTTTACATTGTAAGGGTGATGTGACACTGCAACTTTCGGGGCTTATAAAATCCAAACCGTTTGAGTAATTACAAAGTTTTTAACAACTTTTTTTCAGCACAGTGTCATAAGTCATGTAACAAAGTTTGAAGCTGATACCATTAACGCCCTCGGAGGAGATAGCGTTTGTTTGGGGCAAAATCCTATATTGACAGGCTAATTGCGCACTTCCTGTTGTATTTAGGTCAGGTGTGTCAGTGTATGATTTGTAGGTCTTGATGAGACAAATAATTGAGTTTTGGTTCAATTTCTCTACGCCTTTCCTATGGGCCATGGCGGCCATTTTAGTTACATAGGTGGCGCTAGAGAGCACATTTTAGTGCTTTAGGGGTTAATTTTTACATTTTATCAAATTTTTCACCAGGCCTGATGTGCTTGCCAAATTTGGTGAGTTTTTGAGCATGTTTAGGGGGCCAAATTTAGGTCTGAAGTGGCAGAATAATAAGAAAGAAACAAACAAACAGAACAGATACAAGAGGGTCTTCGCCCCTTTGGGGCTCAGGCCCTAATTAAAGCTGCAGGCAGCACTGAACGGTGCTCAGGCCCTAATA
Organism: Thunnus albacares; assembly: GCF_914725855.1. NCBI lineage: Eukaryota > Metazoa > Chordata > Actinopteri > Scombriformes > Scombridae > Thunnus > Thunnus albacares. The sequence continues at coordinate 427,379 of NC_058123.1, forward strand.
ATAAAACGTAGAAAAGACAAATTAATCTGACTCTAAAAATATAAAGTTGAACTTCTTATAGAAAAGTTTAATCTATATGTTGAACCCTGTTTCTCTTTGTCTCACATGAACAGAAAGTCTGAAAATTGTATGTGCATCATAACATACAAACTTTAAATGGTTCATATCTTCTTTAACTCATGTCAGACTTCTAGTGTTGACATCCCAAACAGCAGATTTTAATATTAATGTAACTTCATAACTTTCAGTGTATTCAATCATATATAATGCCGGACACAATGAATGATGGGTAATCTGAATCATGAAACTTTGATCTAGCTTTGACAAGTCACCTGTGGAGGCCTGGTATTAGCTGGTTCAGAGCTTGAGACAGGGCATTATGGGTATTGTAGTGTTCATTTTCCAGCACCAAGTCGCTGCAATCACACTGAAGAATCACTACTTTATACAAACATCCTCCGTCCCGCTGACTACTGACGACTGTAACACTCACGTTATAGTTTATAACATTTCTGACAGTTTCTATACAGACCAGCAGGGATGGAACAAGTACTAGGATATTTTACTCAAGTAAAAGTAAAATTAATGCAAAAATGTAGTTACATAAAAATAAAAAGTAGGTCAGTAGGTCAGGCTACAGAATAAAGTACATTAACATGTCAGCGTTTACATTTACTACATGTATGATGGTTCACATACAAGAGAACGATGACTGATGAGAGACCAACTTAAAGTTAAAGTGATCTCTCATCCTCAGACAAATCTGATAATAATGACATTTCCAGTTTTCTGATTATTTCTACATGTATCTGGAGGCTTTGATCTCTTCTGCACTGTCGGCTCTTTAAACAGCAGTGAACAAACTCAGAAGGACAGTTTTAATCAGTCAGTGCAGCTGTACAGTCGCCCACATAAAGCACAGTCACAATGGATGTTATATCATAAAAACAGACATTCTCATCATTCTCTGTTCTTTACTGTTTGACAAGTCATGACATCTTGTGTTTGACTGTAACCCGACTCTTTCCTACAGTCTGTATTCTCACATCATGAATGATGTTTCTTCTAAATTAACATATTGTAACTGATTAAATTAATTAAAACCAAGAGAATAAGCTGCTCTCCTCAGTGTTTTCAGTGGAAAACAGACTCTGCAACAGTGATATGATACTGACAGTGTCTCATGTCATCACTGAGTGTGTTTCCTCATTCTTACAGACAGTCAGCTGAGCCCTGCCCTCCTCAGTGGGGGGAAGTATACTGCACTTAAATACAAATTTTAGGTACTTGTACTTCACTTGAGTTTTCCCATTTTATACCTTTTTATACTTCACTACATTTCAGAGGGAAATATTTTACTTTTCACTGCACTATATTTATTTGACAGCTGCAGTTAGCAGTTACTTTGCAAATTGTATATTTACATATTTACATACAAACATTATCTTATAGAATACTTGTTATAAAGTGCCTAACAATAAATAGAATCAGCTCCACCTCCACCAACTCCAACAGTAAAATGCTCCTCACACATCAATGTATCAGTAATAATAACCCATCATTAATACAATGTACAATAATTTAACCTCACAGGAGGATTTTTCTGCATGAGTACGGCTCACACAGACGCCATCTTTACCGGACAACAACCAGAAAGCTTCCCAGCTGACTAACTCCTGCAACAATCACACACTGTCTATGAAGAGTCTCAAAGACCAAGATAAATCAACCAGAGCTCCACTTACTGAACTTTTTCTCATGAACTTCATCAGTGTGCAGCTCTCTGAGCAGGTCTGTGCAGGAAATGAGCTTCAGTTCAAGTTCAACTTTCCTATGAAGTTAAGTGATGCTGCTTCATGTGTGTGTGTGTGTGTGTGTGTGTGTGTGTGTGTGTGTGTGTGTGTGTGTGTGTGTGTGTGTGTGTGTGTGTGACAGCATGCAGTCTGACTGGTTGAACCAGTCTAAGCTGCAATGAGGATGAAGTGTTATTGTAACTTACCTCATCTCTACTTCACCTTTTACTTTTCTATTGTGTCTCTATTTTCTCTTTTACTGTGAAGCACTGATCTGCTCTGATCTACAAAGCTGCCAAATAAACTTCAATGAATGGTGAATGTTCCTCTGCTGGTCAGAGTCAAAAACTGTGTTTAGTGCAGAAAAACCAGCAGCCAGGAGTCAAAGTGCATTTTGTGTTGTGAAAAGTTCATCAAGTTTTCTGAAATTACAGGTTGTGAAAATGACATTTTATTGATGAAATGTTTGTCAAACAAATGAAGCTGATAGTTGTAATTATTGTGGATTGATCTTTTATTTCATTGCACATAATCCTTTTGATGTGAGAGAACATGCTGTTTATCTTTGATTCAAACCAACTTCACTGTATGAAGACAAGCAGCTCTGTTCTCTGTCACAAACTGTTTCATCCAGTAAAACTGAACCAAGTTTCTTTAAAGTTCATGTGTCTGCATTGATATTAATGCTGCTAATATCCATATCAATCCAGACAGAAATGATCAGAACAATGTTCTTCCAGACACTATGTGTAGGATGTGAAAGTTGAGTTTGGCTCCATCTGGTGGGAGGATGAAGAACGACTGTGTGTCAGACAGAATGTTTGTCAGCCTCCAGATGTTGGAAATATTGTTGAAATACCTTCACAGTGTTTGTCTGTCTCTCTTTGTATTTTAATATCAGGATGTTTGTCTGTCTGTTCAATTCATTTGATTTCCATGAAAGCTGCAATCAGCTGCTGTTGTTCTACTATCAGTCCACTAGATGGCCTCGTGATGCACATGTGGAGGAATTTACAGCTGTGTTTCATGTCAATTACAAGTCAATTTAACTCTGAGTGGCAGCAGGTGACTAATAATTTATATAGAACAGAACAGACTGAAGATGCTGGAAAATGATTGTTTGTGCAAATATATTCCAAATCTTTACATTTGCTTCTTTTCATGTAAAAACAGTTTTCAGTGTTTTCTGCTGTTTTTTCTTCTTGTAAGGATGGAAAACATTTATCAGTCTGGAGGTCTGAGACTGACCCATGGAGAACCTTCCTGAACCCAACATGCATCAATGAATGTTAAAAATAAAGAGTCTTGATGTGAAACTGAGCTGAGGATAATTAGACCTGATCCAGACTTTGTTGGACCTGAACAGACCCAAACAGAGAGAGAACATCCACCCTGACAGCAGCACGATGCTCCATTAATTCACTGAGCAATGTTTGAGATCTTTGTCAGTAAATATCACAGAGCAGAACAAGCTGCACACTCAGATGTCTGTGATCCGCTCAACACATTTCTCAACAGATCTTACTCTTCTTTTACACATTTTAAACTGAATATATTGTGACTGTCTCTCTCAGGAGTAAACACCTGTCCATGCATCCAACCGGATTCTTCTTTTGGATTGTTTCCATGGTTACGTATTCATTTTGCTCCATTGTTTGTTTGTAATACATTATTCTGGTGTATATATTCAGGGCTGTAGCCAGGATTTTAGAAATACCCACAATACAATAACACATATAATATATTATTATTATTTTTACCTTTTTAAAAACAATCAAAACATCTTCATAGATTGGTCAACTGCTTCATTTACTCTTTAAACTCTTACTGTTGTTCTGTCATCTTTCCTCTAACTGGCCAACGTCGATGTCTCTCACTGCTTCTGCCAATGTTAGTCTCCTCACTTTGCCAAAGCCTTTACCGAGGCCTGTGTGTATCTATATCTATATCTATATATATATATCTGATTGATGTTTGATGGATGTTTTTTGTGTGTAAACATTGTTCAGGAATGTTTCTAAAATGCACATATTTACCTGTTGAAATGTCATTTTCTGTATTTGCTGTGAAAGGGGAAAGTTAAGGGACATTTTGGGAAACTTTTAAATCTTTTGGGTATTTTTTTAATTTAGAAATTCTTTATATTTTCTTTATTGCTGGAAAATATATGAAGTATTTAAAACAAATGAATTTTTATAAATACAAACATATTGTTGCTTTTCTTGTTTATTTTGGGGCTGTTTTGGGTTTTAAGACAGATCAAAGTTTAATTTTCCTTGACAGCGGTTTGGAAAAGCAGTTAATATTTCTGAGCTTCTGTACGACTGTTGGACAGATTCAGTTTTGTCTTGTTGACTCAAATATTTGAATTCCTTTGATTATTTCCTGGGCAGAGAGAAAGTTCAGCTGCTTCAGACCAATAAAGTCTGAGTCTCCAGATGTGTTTAAAGTTTGAATTTCATGTTTCACACTTACTAAACGGTTTCTCTTCACTTTAATAACCAGGCCGTAACATATTACACATTATTACATAATAATCACAATATTCCTCCACAACAACGTGGAGCTGCAAGTATCACAACACAAACTGCAGAGATGCAGGACTCCGAGTCTTTATTACAGCAGGAAACACGTTTCTTCAACCTGCAGCAGCTGTTTCATCACAAACCAGCAGCTTACAAGTTATTCAGTTATACATTATGATTCATGTGGAGTCGTGTTTCTGTCCAGCTGGACGCTTCACTACGACTGCTGAGAGGCGGGAAAGATTCCCATGTTTACAACTTGCCAGCGTTCATGTCACACAACAAATCAAGACGGCTGCATGATTACAAAGTTGGTGGAATGAGGCTCAAAAATACTGTTATTGACAATAATCCACCATATCCAGTAAATATCAGAGCTTTCAGCTTTTCCACTTCATAATTACCACTTGAATGTTGACCTGAATTCTATTTACAAGTCAGAATCTCATAATTAGCATCATTCCAATATGATATGAACGCAGCATAAAAGCAGCCACACTCCAGCTGCTGAGCCTCAGCCTTCACCATTAGAGGTGTTCATTTAACCAGCCAATAGGAGGCCTGTTGTTCTGACCATCATTTGTCATGTGATCTCTAAATAAGTGAAGGAATCAGGTAACACAGTTACTATGAAACTACTAGAAGAACTACAACTAAACATTGTGAAGATCCCATTCCCATTATCCCATTACAGTTCAAGCCTTTCTAATACACTAACAACAGAAAACAACAACAACTGGACTCAGTTTATCATTTGATTCATTTTACAAACAAACTGTCAATCATGTGGAAACCATGTTTACATTTACAAGCAGTGAGAGATCATGTTGGTACTAAATACCATCAGCTGTGTGTGATCCTGTACAGACTGAACTATCTGGTCAGCAGTGAGAAAGTTTCTCTAACAGGAGGAGACTCTTCCTCCTACAGACCACACAGAGACACTGAGGAACCAGGCCAGCAGAACATAAACCCAGCACACAGAGGCTGAGTGAATGTGGTGTTGAAGGTGTGGAGGTGGATCAGTGTGTCAGAGGAGACTCTGTAGAAGGACAGAGTGCCAGCAGGACAGTCCACATACACTGCTATTCTGTTAGAGACAGAGGAGGAGGAGGAGGAGGAGGAGGAGATGGATGTTTGTCTATTATTGTGACGGACATAGTAACCACCATCAGAGCAGTTCAGACTCCAGGACTGATCATTCTCTCCAAACACACAGTCATCACTGCCTCCTTTCCTGCTGATTCCTCTGTAACTCACTGATATATTAATGTTTCCTCTCCACTCGACCTCCCAGTAACAGCAACCAGTCAGATCATTTCTACACAGCAGCTGACAGACATCAAATCTGTCTGGATGATCAGGATATGACTGCTTCTCCTCCACATTTGTCACCTTCCTGTTGTTGTCAGACAGTTTGAGGAATCTGTTTACTGTGTTTGGATCCAGTGTGAGTTGACAGAAATCTGATGGAGAGAACGAGACACAATACAGCTGCAGTTATTGATCTATCATCTGTTTGATGATGACATCATCTTCATCCTAGTAGGATGTGAATGAGCTTTGTTTTGATGAATGAAATGAAAAACACACTTACACTTCCTCAGACCTGGTGTCAAGTATCGGACTCCAGCAGGCTGCAGCCTGAAAGGAGGAGGGGGGTCAGAGCAGCACGTTCTCTTTCAGCATGCAAACATGGACATGACATCACTCTAGAAAAAGCAGCTCTGATCCTCATCACACTGAGCTGCTTTGCTGTTGCTAGGCAACACAACCGTCCATCACATTACATCGCACGACGACTATCGACAGCAGCTACATTCAGCCAATCAGAAACAGGCGTCTCAAAGTCAAATCATGTCAACAATGAGACTTTTTCTTGTCAGACTCAGCAGTTTGTATTGTGAACAGATGACAGGACTGTTTAAACTGATTCACACTAACATGAAAATGATAAACCGCCTGTTTCTGTTTGTCTTTCCTCAACAATCTTTGGACGACTGACAAGTTATTTCCTCTCACACAGGTGGAACATTCCTGCATGATGGTTACAGCTGACAATCAGCTGCAGTCTCAAGAGTTTGAGCTGATTTACTGTCCACCTGTCTGTCCTCACCTGAGAGTGTCCACCTGTCTGTCTGTACCTGAGAGTGTCCACCTGTCTGTCCTCACCTGAGAGTGTCCACCTGTCTGTCCACACTTGAGAGTGTCCACCTGTCTGTCTGTACCTGAGAGTGTCCACCTGTCTGTCCTCACCTGAGAGAGTCCACCTGTCTGTCCTCACCTGAGAGAGTCCACCTGTCTGTCTGTACCTGAGAGTGTCCACCTGTCTGTCCTCACCTGAGAGAGTCCACCTGTCTGTCCTCACCTGAGAGTGTCCACCTGTCTGTCCTCACCTGAGAGTGTCTACCTGTCTGTCTGTACCTGAGAGTGTCCACCTGTCTGTCCACACCTGAGAGTGTCCACCTGTCTGTCTGTACCTGAGAGTGTCCACCTGTCTGTCCTCACCTGAGAGTGTCTACCTGTCTGTCTGTACCCGAGAGTGTCCACCTGTCTGTCCTCACCTGAGAGTGTCTACCTGTCTGTCTGTACCTGAGAGTGTCCACCTGTCTGTCCACACCTGAGAGTGTCCACCTGTCTGTCTGTACCTGAGAGTGTCCACCTGTCTGTCCTCACCTGAGAGAGTCCACCTGTCTGTCTGTACCCGAGAGTGTCCACCTGTCTGTCCTCACCTGAGAGTGTCTACCTGTCTGTCTGTACCCGAGAGTGTCCACCTGTCTGTCCACACCTGAGAGTGTCCACCTGTCTGTCCTCACCTGAGAGTGTCCACCTGTCTGTCTTCACCTGAGAGTGTCCACCTGTCTGTCCATACCTGAGAGTGTCCACCTGTCTGTCTGTACCCGAGAGTGTCCACCTGTCTGTCCTCACTTGAGAGTGTCCACCTGTCTGTCTGTACCTGAGAGTGTCCACCTGTCTGTCCTCACCTGAGAGTGTCCACCTGTCTGTCCACACCTGAGAGTGTCCACCTGTCTGTCTGTACCTGAGAGTGTCCACCTGTCTGTCTGTACCTGAGAGAGTCCACCTGTCTGTCCTCACCTGAGAGAGTCCACCTGTCTGTCTGTACCTGAGAGAGTCCACCTGTCTGCCCTCACCTGAGAGAGTCCACCTGTCTGTCCTCACCTGAGAGTGTCTACCTGTCTGTCTGTACCTGAGAGTGTCCACCTGTCTGTCCACACCTGAGAGTGTCCACCTGTCTGTCTGTACCTGAGAGTGTCCACCTGTCTGTCCTCACCTGAGAGTGTCTACCTGTCTGTCTGTACCCGAGAGTGTCCACCTGTCTGTCCTCACCTGAGAGTGTCTACCTGTCTGTCTGTACCTGAGAGTGTCCACCTGTCTGTCCACACCTGAGAGTGTCCACCTGTCTGTCTGTACCTGAGAGTGTCCACCTGTCTGTCCTCACCTGAGAGAGTCCACCTGTCTGTCTGTACCCGAGAGTGTCCACCTGTCTTTCCTCACCTGAGAGTGTCCACCTGTCTGTCCTCACCTGAGAGTGTCTACCTGTCTGTCTGTACCCGAGAGTGTCCACCTGTCTGTCCTCACCTGAGAGTGTCCACCTGTCTGTCCTCACCTGAGAGTGTCTACCTGTCTGTCTGTACCTGAGAGTGTCCACCTGTCTGTCCTCACCTGAGAGAGTCCACCTGTCTGTCCTCACCTGAGAGTGTCCACCTGTGTATCTTGATTCTCAATCAATTCTCCATCAATACATTGATAGATTAGGTTCTAGATTGATGTTTTTCTCAAAGAAAAAAAGTGACAGTGAATCAAATGTAAACATTTAGTATCAATATCAAGCTGAGTGAGATTTATGTTCCTTTAGTTCAGTCAACAGGAAACCAAAGCAGCTCTGAGACAAAGGATCAAATCAATACTTCATATAAAATAAAAATGATTGCAAAGATAAACTGCTGAGTGCAAAACTTCAAATGATAAAATCACGTAAACGACAGCTGCCTGCTACATTTAGCTGCAACGTGCAAACAAGAAAATGGATCAAATTGGTCAAACTGATCACTATAAGCAGGGTCTCATTTATAATCGTTGCGTAAAAAAGAAAGAGGCTGAAAGAGGCGACGCCACTTCCCACAAAGTTATGATCTATAAAAACAAACTTGTTGGGAGAATGTGTGCAGCTGTACGTAAACTCTGAGCAGGCGTACCAACATTTACAAGACGGGAAATCATCGACAGATGGTGAGGTGGTGAATTAAAGCCAGATGTATAATAATCCTCTCACACATTTAATCTCACTTCATATCAAACATTAATTATTGATCCACGTTATCATGAACATTCAAACCAGCAGTGTTATCTGTACTGGGGCTTGCAGTCAGCCGTAATTATTCCATAAACATCTTTCAATATGAAAAGATATAAAACAAGTCAGATCTTAAAGTCAACGCTTCATCAGCGCTGTCTCACCCGGAGCAGCAGCTGCTGAAATGAACGATGTCAGGATGTGGCAGGATTCTGCAAAGTCTGGCTTTCCTTTCTCTGATAGTAGCTCAGTGTGAATATACTGATTCATTTTTACCTCAGACACGTTAACTAACTGATGAAATTATCATCATCCATTGTAGAAATCCAAGATGACATCAATAACTTAAACAAACGTAACTAAAACATATTTGCAGGACAGAGTGTTGATAGATGTTTAATGTTTGGTTATACTGTGCATATATCAGCACGTATGAGTTTAGTTCCCGTGTAGTTTATGTGTGTTGTTAAGCGCAGAGACACTGGAGACACCGCGGTGGCTGCCACACACACTCACCGCCACATCTTCACCACCTGCACTCACTGTGTCAGTTAGAGAAACACCTGTATGTCAATATCAACCAATACAGTGTTTATTGTACAGTAGATATTGAGTGTGTGGTGTAAAAACGACTCATACTGGTTAACTGGGAGCTGGCCCGCTGCAGGGTAACATTTAACCAGAGATGTCTGACTTTACCATAAGTTGTTTATGCTTGTTTTGGTTACACACATAAGTTCAAGACGTCTGAAAACGTGGAAATAAAACAGTAAAAGTCCGTTCATGGCTGCTGCGGTCCCTCCTCTGCTGCTGCTGAGCGCAAATGACGAGGGCGGGTCCGATACGCTGACTCTCGACACTGATTGGTCAGGTGTCTAAAGACAAAGAGACTGATTGGTGCGTTGAAAGAGACACATGAACATCAATATTCATGAAGGCTTTTGCATCGACCATTTAGGGTTGAATGTGGGCGCGTGGAGGCGGGACATGAGGCTGATCCACGTGCGCACATTTCCACGGTGATCTATGAAGGGAAATATACGTGCTTACATGCGCACGTTAACTTTTAGTGTGGATCCTGTTTAATAAATGAGACTCCAGATGATTATTATAAACGATTTCTTTTCTCTTTTTCTTCATTTCTCGTGCAGATTATCATCTAATTGACATTTCTATATTTATGACATGAATGTAAAGTAATGAAACAGGCAGCTTCACTATTTACTGGATATTATTGACTGTTTAAACACTGATCAGCTGTTTAAACGCTTGTTGTTTCGCTGCTGCATCTCATTGGCTCGTTTTTGGCAGTTTGTCATAAACTTGAAGGAGACGATTTTCATTGAGATAAAATGACTCGTTCCGTCCTCAGGTTTGGAGCATTTTAACTGAAGCATATTTTTTACTGATGATAAACTGATTTTCAGTCTTATTGTTATTTCTGCCTGTTTGCTGAGGTCTTATCTGCTCAGTATTAAAAAGTCTAAACAAACTAATACTCCAGTATGACAGCTACATCACAGACTCATAATCCTCAGTTTTATTCATTTCTACTGTAGTTTGTTTTCTTAATGATCTCAAAGCTTTTACTCTACTTGTGAAAAAGGCAATGTTAATGATTAACAGTGGTGCAACAACCCGGCCTTTGTTATCTGAAACTTACAGTAGAAGTTCACGTCTCTGCATTTCATTTCTGACTGCCATGACGGTTTCCTCTTTCTCACTTCAAAACAAAAGTAGAAAAGTTATTTTTACCTTTTTAAAAACAATCAAAACATCTTCATAAACTGGTCAACTGCTTCATTTACTCTTCAAACTCTTACTGTTGTTCTGTCATCTTTCCTCTAACTGGCCAACGTCGACGTGTCTCACTGCTTCTGCCAATGTTAGTCTCCTCACTTTGCCAAAGCCTTTACCGAGGCCTGTGTGTATCTATATCTATATCTATATACATATATCTAGACGTATATATGAAGACATTTCTATTAAGAGCTTTCTTTCAGTACTTTGTTACAGTTTTCTACATTTGACTGACTGTCCACCAACATTTTCCATCATTTCAGACGCTGCTATTCTCCTCCTGCCCACCGGTTGTCCTTATTGTGTTCCTACTTTCTCTGTTCACCTGACCTTTGACCTGCCTGCAGACATGATCCTCATGACCTCATTATCCAGAGAGTTAATACTGTGGAGCTGCACAGCACCCTAGTCATTAGCCAGTGTGTATCACGTCCCTTTTGTTCTGCCTGAGTTGACACTAGTTATTTTATTGTCTTAACTTTTTATTGCTTTGTGAAGCACTTTGTAACATTTGTTTTAAAGTTCTATATAAAGAAATAACTACATTATTATTATTATTATTATTATTATTATTATTATTATTATTATTATTATTATTATTATTATTATCATTATTATTATCATTATTATTAACCCTTTACCTGTTGAACCTGTTGTTGTTATCTTACTTTTTATTTTTCCATCTTTTACTTTTTTCCTTGTTTTTCCTCCTTCTTTCTATCTCCTCTCTTCCATATTCCTGCGTTTCTCATATTCATATGCACAGCTTCCATCCTGTCTCTATTGTTCTTTATCTGTCGTTCTACTTTTCCCTTTTTATTTCCCTTTTCCTTCTAATTTCTTTTATTTTTCCCTCCAATTCTCTGCTTTTCCTGTTTACTTGTCTGTTGCTATTATTTCTCACTGCCTTTCCTTCACTCTTTATGTTCTTCCTTCTTCTCTCCCTTTTTACATCTGCCACTAACAATTTAGGATTTATTATTTCCTTTCTACTCGTCATAGAAAACACAGTGACAATACAGATTTAATGGATCAGGTTTGTTTACAGTGTATGCCATGTACCAGGCACAACCAAGTTCTTCTCAAACTAAATTTACACAATTTATTCCAGTTCCTGCAACGGCACATTGTTCCAGAGGATAAATTATTACTTTATACTTTTAAGTTGCAGTTTGAAATTAAGAAAAAAAAAGTTACAACAAGTTGTTGTAAATATTGAAACCAAGATGTAGCCTGTTGTTATTGTCTAGGTGGAGTATTATTTCTGTTTCAATTACAAAGTAAATATACTTAAATAGTACAAGTTAAAAAAAGTAAAACGTACTCAGAAAAACACACAAATATCTACCAAGTTTAATCTCAAACAATAATTTATTTCTCTGTTAAGAAATCTAAACATCTGTTGAGGGATATAAGTTATAACTGCTGTCGACCTACCTCTGAAGAATGTAGAATAAAGGTTTCACAAATCTGAAACTGTGTTTTAATGAGTCTCTGGAGTCTCCGTGTTAATCTAGTCCAGATCTGACAGGTCTAAATATAGTGATCTCTGATCTGGACCCGGTCTAATGTGGTCTGGACCTGGTCTAATGTGATCTGGACCTGGTCTAATGTGGTCTGGACCTGCTCTAATGTGATCTGGACTTGGTCTAATATGGTTTGACCTGGTCTAATGTGATCTGGACCTGGTCTGATGTGATCTGGACCTGGTCTAATGTGATCTGGACCTGGTCTAATGTGGTCTGATCTGGTCTGATGTGATCTGGACCTGGTCTAATGTGATCTGGACCTGGTCTGATGTGGTCTGGACCTGGTCTGATGTGATCTGGACCTGGTCTGATGTGATCTGGACCTGGTCTAATGTGGTCTGGACCTGGTGTAGTGTGATCTGGACCTGGTATAATGTGGTCTGGACCTGGTCTAATGTGGTCTGGACCTGGTGTAGTGTGATCGGGACCTGGTCTAATGTGGTCTGGACCTGGTCTAATGTGGTCTGGATGGAAACAAGCAGTGAAATCGTCCTTTATTAGTTTTCACAAATATAATAAAGGGATTGAGATCATTAAGAAAACGAACTACAGTAGAAATGAATAAAACGGAGGATTATGAGCCTGTGATGTAGCTGTCATACTGGAGTATTAGTTTGTTTAGACTTTTTAATGCTGAGCAGATAAGACCTCAGCAAACAGGCAGAAATAACAATAAGACTGAAAAATCAGCTTACCGTCATTATGGAGAGAGATTTGTTTCATGATTTGTGTGAACAGATCAACAATCTGTGTGTAAATGTGTAATCTGTAAATACAAACACTTTCCACAAATACAGAAAACAGATTTGTAAACTCACAAAAATATTTTGCAAATATAAAACAGATCTGCAAATACACAAACAAACTCCACAAATAAAACAATATCTGTGAATACATTTAATTATGTATAATGTCTGTCTATACATGAGAGTGTCCACCTGTCTGTCTGTACCTGAGAGTGTCCACCTGTCTGTCTATACCTGAGAGTGTCCACCTGTCTGTCTATACATGAGAGTGTCCACCTGTCTGTCCATACCTGAGAGTGTCCACCTGTCTGTCCGTACCTGAGAGTGTCCACCTGTCTGTCTATACATGAGAGTGTCCACCTGTCTGTCCATACCTGAGAGTGTCCACCTGTCTGTCCGTACCTGAGAGTTTCTACCTGTCTGTCTATACATGAGAGTGTCCACCTGTCTGTCCATACCTGAGAGTGTCCACCTGTCTGTCCGTACCTGAGAGTGTCCACCTGTCTGTCTATACATGAGAGTGTCCACATGTCTGTCCATACCTGAGAGTGTCCACCTGTCTGTCCTCACCTGAGAGTGTCCACCTGTCTGTCCTCACCTGAGAGTTTCTACCTGTCTGTCTATACATGAGAGTGTCCACCTGTCTGTCCTCACCTGAGAGTGTCCACCTGTCTGTCCATACCTGAGAGTGTCCAGTCTCCAGTGTGGATCCTTCAGTCCAGCAGACAGTAGCTTCTCTCCTGAGGCTCCTGGATGATTGTAGCTCAGGTCAAGCTCTCTCAGATGGGAGGGGTTGGAGCTCAGAGCTGAGGCCAGAGAGGCACAGCCTTCCTCTGTGATCAGACATCCTGACAGCCTGCAGACACAAAACAACACAACTTAACACCTCCAGTCACTACTTAACAATTCAAATGCTCCACAGCTGTAAGGCTCTTATTATGAAGTAGCTACAGTCTCCTGTAACCTTAGTAAACATGATGTTGGCAACTGCTAACTAGGGAAATGTGGAGAGCCCAGTATTTGTATTTGTATCTGTATTTGTTGAGGCAGCAAAATTATTTGTATTTGTATTTGAATAAAAGTGGAAAGAGGCTTAAAAATCCTGTTTTTGTTTTTATTACGCTTTTAATTTTAGAAAATTAAAGTGTTACAATAAGTATTTCTGAATCAACTAGTATGGTTTTTCACTTTTTCTTTTTTTCTTCCCGAAAACAAATACTTTTTGAAATATCTGTATGAAAAAAACATTTGTAAAAAACCCACTATTTGTGCTTTGCCAAATAATGTATTTGTATTTGGGCACACCCCTACTGCTAAGTCTTCACTGCATAAGAACAGGTCTAAATAAAAGAATAGAAAAAGTAGAAACAGCCACAGTGAGCTGATTAGATGAAGGGCTGCAGGTGACAGACTGACTACAGTTTGTAAGAACATCAAACATCCAACATGTCACAGAGATAAATGACTCTGTCTCAGATGCTCACAGTCGAATACAGAACAGGAATCCCAACTAATGTGGTATATACGGTCTGAACGTTGTGGAAATAAAAGTAAAAACTAACAGTAAGGAAACATTTCTGACTCCCTCACTCAGTTTCAGTAACATCCAGAGTTTTAAGGTTGTTTGAAACAAAACAAGAATTAAATGGTGGATAACCACAGCTGGGGTGAACTGTCATACACCATGGCGAGTACAGACACTGCTCTGAAATTACAAGAAATTATAACTGTTATCAAAAACTGTTCACTGGCTAACTGTATGTATTTTACTTTGGGCCAGTTACACAGTTCTTCATTCTCTCAGTTCTCTGGTATTTCAGGTTCCAACAGCAGAGACAGAACAAAACTAATGAAAATATGTTTAGAGAAAGTTATTCACAGGGTCTAAACACACAACTGGTCTGAAGATAATTTGAGTAGAGAAAATGTCCAGGTGTCTGCTCATATAAATCACAGTTTAAATGGTGATCAGTTGAACAGGTTGATGAATCCTGACCTGAGAGTTTTCAGTGTGCAGTGTGGACTCTCCAGTCCAACAGTCAGCAGTTTCAGTCCTAATTGCTGCAGGTCGTTGTTACTCATACTGACATGAGAGAGGCAGTTTAAACTGTACGGTGTTTATAGTTTAAAGAAATATCTCAAACCAGTTGAGACAAACATGAGCTTACCTGAGAGTTTCCAGTCTGCAGTGTGGACTCTCCAGTCCAGCAGACAGCAGTTCTAATTTCTGCAGGTTGTTGTTACTCATGTCAAGCTCTCTCAGACTAGAGGACTGGGAGCTGAGAACTGAGGACAGGGCTGCACAGCTTCTCTCTGAGAGGTTACAGGCATTCAGTCTGTAGAATACATTTGGAAAAAATATTCAATAAATCATCATCAGAAAAAAATCTGTCTGAATATATTTGCAATAAATCAATCAATAAATCAATAAATAACTATTTGTGCACTTACAGAGCTTTGTTGGAGGCTTTGACCACTGGCAGCAGCCTCAGAAGAGCCTCCTCTGAAGCAGAGTATTTCTTCAGGTCAAACATGTTCAGATCTTTTTCTGATGACAGTAAGGTGAAGGCAAGAGCTGACCACTGAGCAGGAGACAGTTTATCTGTGGAGAGGCTTCCTGAACTCAGATACCACTGGATCTCCTTCACCAGAGAATGATCATTCAGTTCATTCAGACAGTGGAACAGATTGATGCTTCTCTCAGCAGACAGATTCTCACTGATCTTTTTCTTGATGTACTTGACTGTTTCCTGATTGGTCTGTGAGCTACTTCCTCTCTGTGTCAGAAGACCTCGTAGGAGAGTCTGATTGGTCTGCAGTGAAAGACCCAGGAGGAAGCGGAGGAACAAGTCCAGGTGTCCATTTGGACTCTTTAAGGCCTCGTCCACAGCACTCTGGTAGAGATGTTTCTCTGCAGATTTGTCTTCTCTTGTTTCAGACTTCTGGGATGTTGTTTGTTCTCCTGCCAGCAGATTGACTCCAGAGTTGATGAATGTCAGATGGACATGAAGAGCAGCCAGAAACTCCTGAACACTCAGATGGACGAAGCAGAACACCTTGTCCTGGTACAGCCCTCTCTCCTCTTTAAAGATCTGTGTGAACACTCCTGAGTACTTTGAGGCTGCTCTGATATTGATGCCACACTCTGTCAGGTCTGATTCATAGAAGATCAGGTTGCCTTTCTGCAGCTGCTCAAAAGCCAGTTTTCCCAGAGACTCAATCATCTTCCTGCTCTCTGGACTCCAGTGTGGATCTGTCTCAGCTCCTCCATCATACTTGAAGTTCTTCAGTTTGGACTGAACCACCAGGAAGTGGATGTACATCTCAGTCAGGGTCTTGGGCAGCTGTCTTCTCTTTATGCTTTTCAACACATCCTCCAGAACTGTAGCAGTGATCCAGCAGAAGACTGGCATGTGGCACATGATGTGGAGGCTTCGTGATGTCTTGATGTGGGAGATGATTGTGCTGGCCTGCTCCTCATCTCTGAATCTCTTCCTGAAGTACTCCTCCTTCTGCGGGTCAGTGAACCCTCTGACCTCTGTCACCATGCCGACACACTCAGGAGGGATCTGATTGGCTGCTGCAGGTCGTGTGGTTATCCAGAGGCGAGCAGAGGGAAGCAGTTTCCCCCTGATGAGGTTTGTCAGCAGCACATCCACTGAGGTGGACTCTGTAACATCAGTCAGGATCTTATTGTTGTGGAAGTCCAGAGGAAGTCGACACTCATCCAGACCGTCAAAGATGAACACAACCTGGAACTCTTCAAACCTGCAGATTCCTGCTTCTTTGGTTTCAGCAAAGAAGTGATGAACAAGTTCCACCAAGCTGTACTTTTTCTCTTTCAGCACATTCAGCTCTCTGAAAGTGAATGGAAATGTGAACTGTATGTCCTGGTTGGCTTTGTCTTCAGCCCAGTCCAGAGTGAACTTCTGTGTTAAGACTGTTTTCCCAATGCCAGCCACTCCCTTTGTCATCACTGTTCTGATTGGTTCATCTATTCCAGGTGAGGCTTTAAAGATGTCTTCTTGTCTGATTTTTGTTTCTGGTCTGTCTGGTTTCCTGGATGCTGTTTCAATCTGTCTGACCTCATGTTCATCATTGACCTCTGCAGTCCCTCCCTCTGTGATGTAGAGCTCTGTGTAGATCTGATTCAGAAGGGTTGGGTTTCCTGCTTTAGCAATCCCCTCAAACACACACTGGAACCTCTTCTTCAGGTTAGACTTGAGTTTACGTTGACACCTGTCAGCAGGAGTCCCTGAATGAACACACAAGAAATAAGATCAATGAATGAAGTATGAAGCAAATATTTCAGTGTTTCATTTCCCCAAAGACTTCAGAAGATCTTTAGGTAAGACCACCTTCAAACATTTCTCCATGGTGGGCTCCAGGGAGCTTGTTGATGCTATGAGCCAAATAAAATCATCCACATCTCCCCTTGAATCTCTTCCTGCAACCTTTTTAAATCTGTTTTTTGCCACCTAGCAGATGTTATACTTACCATTGTTAACTGTTTGCTCCAGACTGAATGTTTCTTCATTCATTAAAGACCTCTGTTATTAGACCTATTACAACACAAAAATCTTGACCCTGCTATTTTAAGCAACTATTGACCCATTTTAAACATTAGTAACATAATCGAGAAGGTTCTTTATCTTCTGGCTTCCAACATCTTCACAGCACTGAAACAGCTCTCGTCAAGATTATTAATGACTCTTATCACTGATGCAAAACATCTTTTTGTGCTGGTTAAGCTTGATCTGAGCTCCGCTTTCAATACTGTCGACCTCAACATTTTATTAAAAGACTCGAGAGCTAGGTTGGCCTTTCCGACACTCTACCACAATGGTTCAAATCTGTCACTGGACTGTCACAGTTTCTCTGGGTAAATTCAGCTCTAACAGATTTGACATGCTGTATGGAGTCCACTTGGCTCTGTCATCAGAAAACACAAGATCAGTTATCATAGTTATGCAGATGATACCCAACTATACATCTCACTGTCTCTGGATAACATTAACCTATTAGATTTACTGATCAACTGCTGGAAAGATATTGATCTCTGAATGTCAAAAAGCTTCCTGCAGCTGAACAGATACAAACATAAATCAGTGTTTGGTGTCAGAGCACAGAGGCAGCAGGTCCGCACCTACTTGGAGTCCAAGTCATTTACCATCACTGACCAAATCAACAACCTCAGAGTTATTATTGATGCTGATCTAAATCTCAACTCACACATTAGTAAAATCACCAAAACATCTTTCCACCATCTCAGAAATATCCTGAGAATCTGTAGTTTTATCTTTCAGGCAGATTCAGAGATTCTTGTCCATGTCTTTGTCACCAGCAGACTAGATTACTGTAACGTCTGCTTTACTGCTCGTCCTGCTGAATCCGTTCAACACCTCCAGTTTATCCAAAATGCAGCCGTCTGTATCTTGACTAGAACCAAAGAGCTGCTTCACTGGCTACCTGACCATTATAGAACTGGTCTATAAAGCACTAAATGGCCCCTGAATATATAAAGTATCTGACATGCTTCCATTTTATCAGCCAGGCAGAGCTCTCAGGTAACCAGGACAGTCTTCTTCTTTCCCAGAGTTCATTCCATCAGGTGACAGATTATTTATTGCTGACGCTCCTGAAGTATGAAACAGTCTGCAGATGATTTGTGGTTTGTTTTGTTTAGCTTTTAACTAGACTGTATGTGTGTGAACGTGTGTGTGTGTAATGTCTGCCTGTATCTAACCTCATTTTTACTGTTTTACTGTTTTATCACTCTATAAAACACTTTCAATTGTTCCTACAGTGATCTTGTGCTTTACAATTAAATTGACTGGACTAAAAGAATGAGTATATAAACATATTTCCCTCCATCTCCTGAGACATCAGTAAATGTCTCATTTATCCATCATGTTAAATCTTTATAGAAATCCTCTTACCGCTCTGCAGACGGTCAGCCAGCTCCTCCTGCTTCATTCTCCTCAGGAAGTGCAGTGTGATCTTCAGAAATGCATCTCTGCTGCTCCTCCTCTGCTCTTCCTCCTTACTGTCCAACACCTCCTCATCCTCCCTCTGACTCTCTAAGCATTCTGGGTAATTTGGACTCAGAACCTTCTGCATCTTCTTCAGCTCGGTCTTCACAAAAGTGACGATGTTCTCCTCCAGCAGCTGGAACAGAATACTATATGAATGACACAATCAAACTGAAAACATGAAGCAAACATCAGATCCATGTTGGACAGACTGACAATCCACTGGTCTACAAAGTGCAGTCTGGAGATGATTGTGAACAGAATAGATGTAAAAGCAGTTGTTGTACATGTACAGACCATAAATATGGAGTCCAGGTGTGTTTGATGCTGCTGGGCAGACTGACCACTGGGAACCTCTGAGCTCTCCTGGTCCACTCTGTGGAGGAATCATGAAGAATGAGCTCACATTGGGCTCTATTTTCCTGAAACAGGGCGCAGATCCAGATCCAGATCCAGATCCAGGTCTTAATTCCTGGCGTGTGGCGTGTGACCAAAACATTTTTACAATTTCTCCGACCATCAGCACTGGCTCACTCTGAGCTCAGCCAGGCGTAACATGGAGGAGAGACTGAATACATGAATAGTGGAGGAATGCAGTATATGCAGGTGGAGTCAGGTGGGCTTCAATAATGACCAATCACATGAGCTCCTCTCATCACCTTTAAACACAGCAGCAGGTGAAACGGTGAGAGAGGCTGAGTGAGAGAGAAGAGTTCACCTCTGTGAAGCAGCTGAAGCTCCAAAATACACCTTCAAGACTCCTCAAATATTAATATACATCAGTCCAAACATGCTGACAGTGGTAGAATGAAAATAAAGCTGATGTGTTCTCATGTGCTGCAGCTGCTGGCAAACCGGTGCAAACAATTCATACAGAATAATTAATACATTTAAACTCCACAGTTCTTATCCTCATCTGCATATTTGAAAGTCCTCATATATGCTTTCAATATCTATAAATAAACATCCAACACTGGGTTTGGAAATTAGCTGGTTAGTTTTTGAAAAGTGCACAAGTTCTATCAGTTTGTCCAAATATATAAATGATGAATGAAGGTGTCCACGCTGTGTAAAGTAAGCAGGACTGTGTTTAAACCTGTTTTAAAATGTTTTCACCAACATGTTTTATTTGTTCACAGCATATAAGATGTTGATGTAGGTCTACTCTGTTTGTTTGGCTATTTTACACACTGATTATATGGACACACGTCCACACGCAGAACTGATTACTGCTAATATTTACTTTACTGTAAGTGGTAAAACTGAAAGCTCACTGTAATGATCCTCCTGGCATGACAGAAGAAATATTTTGATTCTCTAAACTGAACTTTTATTTAATAAAAATGTTTGGACAGATCTGATGGAGCTCAGGACGCATCCTGAGGACCGCCGCGGTACTTTAAACGATTTATTGTTAAACTCGGAATCTGTGAGCAACAGTTTTCCAGTCTGATGTTTAGAAAATGCAGAACATTAATCACCGTAGATCCTGATCGATCCTGTCGCCTCGTCAGAAGATTTTTGTGCACAGACGCACAAAAAGAAGACTTGCTCCTCAGGAAAACTGCATAAAGACTGTTTGGACCAGCTGGCCCTGAGCCTGTGAAAAATAGAGCCCATTATGTCTCCACACAGAGACGATCACAAGCTGAAGGTCCTTCAAGTGATGTTTGGATGTGAACAGAGACCCAGATGAGCCCTGCAGTGGTAAAGCTTTACTAGTCCTAGAGAAGCCCCCGAGAGCCCTGAACCTCCAACATGCTAGAAGCTCCGGCCCCAAGCAGAGCAGTAGAATAAGTCTGGGTTCAGTTCAGCCAGCGAGTGCAAGACGTGCTGCAGTTTGAGGACGACGCATCAAAGATCCTCCAGGTTGTAGTCAAAGCGGTGGACAGACAGCTTAAGTTATTGTAAGCTTTGCTAACACTGATTACAGCAACATAAAGCAACTCTACTGTCAGCATGTAGACGACAGACTGTAAACCTGTTTTTATTGGCAATAAAAACTCATCATGTCTTTCACAGTGAAATAAATCCATTAATGCCTCGTTTTTATCTTGTTTCTCTGCATCACTGATCACTGTTCATGACATTCAACTGTAATCAAACTGCATTAATGATCAACTGTTGTGTTAATATACCAATCATTTTAATTGATTTAACTAAGACTACTAAGGTTTCTAATATACTTTACATTACTGAGGTTTATTATCTGTTCTGCTGTTTAAAAGTGCAACAATTAAAAGTTAATTTATAATCAATGACCTCAGTTGAAGTGGTGCTGTTCCCAGTGTCTGTGCTGTTATTGATCATCATGTGAAGTGAATCAGTTGATCACGTGACCCCAAACTGTATCTTTATTTATTGATCTGTCACTGTGGATTATAGAAATGTAAAAAAAGCTGTTTGGTTTAACTGATTTTGTTCCTTCATGTATGTTAATGAGGTGGACAAAATATTAGGAACACTAATCAATATAATACAGTCCAGTTCACCAGCAGCACTGCGAGCTCAATAATAAACATAAAGTAGAATTGATCATAAAGTTGTTGCATTAGGTTGAACTGGTGTTCCTAATAAAGTGACCAGTGAATCTACATAAAATGAAACTTATGTCCATAAACCTGTTGCCCTGGTGCATGCTGGGAAGCTTTCCCACACACCTCCTGGACGCTACAGTATCTGAACCTCATTACGTCCTTCGTCTTTATTTTTCTGCTTTGCAGCTTTAGTCCATAAACAGTAACTCTACATTAAAGCTCCTTTCAGAGGGAGGTGTTGACCATATGTGGCAATCTGGGGGCTCGTCTGTATGTAAATTAGTCTGAACGAGTACGTTTGATCAGCTCACATGTTCTTGTTGGTTTGAACTGGATCACAGGCTTTGATAAGTGAAGCCCCAGAAACAGTGTGTTCAACAGTCACAACATACATTCAGACATGAATCACAGACGTTTGACTGACAGCTTACTTCTGACCAGCAGGACGTCGTCCTTTAAAGTTAATTATAAAACCGTTTGACTCGTTGCTCCTGAAGGACACACAGCTGGATGGAGGTCCAGGAGATTCTGGTCTCTGATGGATCCTGATCCAAAAACAGCAATGATACATTTATTAAAGGTCACATATTCAGTTACATTTCCTGTGATTAACATACTGCACAATTTATAGTTTTAATATAGACAACAACATACTTTTTATCAGATAAAGGATCTTGTTTGAAAGTAACAACAGCATCCTTTGACCAGTCGCTCCTGAAGGACAAACAACTGGGTCCGGGTCCAGGTCCAGGTTCAGGTCTGGGTCCAGGTTCTGGTCTGTGCTGCTTCTTTCTTCTTCAACACAACACACAAAGAGCTTTGAGTGTGAATAATGATGGTGGAGAACAGTGATGGACAGTTAGAGATCCTCATCTCACCTCTGAGCTTTGGTCTGGCTGTCATGTTTCCTTCGCCTTTTAGAGTGAGGGACTCCCTCCTCTCTGTCCTCACACTGATCCATAGCAGAGAAACACCTTCACACAAACACAACACATTATTTCTCTTCATTCCTCTCAGTCACATGACAAACACACACAGCTGTTTCTAATATCCTCCACCCTTCATACAACCAACATGTGATCTAATAATCCATCTAAATATAATGACACTAAGTATTTGTGCTAATCAATACTTTGTGTTTTCCAGGTGACGGTCAGAGTACGAGAGACCTGCCAAAGAAGCTTTGCTGATGGGAGTCAGACTGTTAAACAATGAGAAAGATTTGATATGAGGCTCTTATTCAGCTTATTGAAGGAAACTTATAGATTAAAAATACTTTTTTACAGTCACACAGAGAAAGTTGGAGCATTTTCAGCCCTGAGTAGTGTCTGCAGGCTTCCTTTCAGGCTGCAGCCCCAACAACCTCCAATAATAAGGAGGGCAGCCTGTATGGAGCCTGACAGGCCAAACTCAGGGCAGAACAGTGTGCAGAGCCTCTCTGAGCTTCTTGCTGTGAGTGAACTGTAATAACTGAAGGAGACTCAGATGAGCCTTTCGCTGGTTGCAGTCAGAGGACAGTTTAGGGAGACGTTGGTGAGAACATCAACCTGTTTTTTGTACAGAAAAGCCTTTAAGTTAATAATTCGATCGTAAGATCTCAACACACATCAGAGGATTTAAACAGTTGATGAAGTTACCGCTGTCTCCCAGTCTGGAGACACAGGTATGGATGCTGCTGCTGTGTGACAGCCACAGCTGTTCATTAAAGTCAGAGGAAAGGAGCTACATTACACATCTATCAGCGTCACACAGAGTCTGAAAGCTCCGGACAGATTTAACCCCTTCCTCCACCACTGCCACACCCAGTCTCTATGTTGCAGATTAAGACATTTTTACCTGTTTTTACTTCTATGTTTGTACTTTTTATGGACTGTAACTCTGTTTTTACTCAGCATGTGACCCACATGTTCTCTGTGTTTCTCCTTGTAAGTAACAAATAAAGTTATTTGAACTTGAAGCTGTCACTAATACAGACAGAGCAGCTTGTTGTTTTTCTCCACAAAGACAAATGTTGGAAGTTATTGATCTGTGAACACTGACTCAGTACTGTCAGCTGTTATTGGACACTTTGAACAGTGACGCTAAAATGAAGGAAAACTTCCACCGTGTTGATTTGTGTTGACTGTTAGTAAAGTTCTGAACTACAGATTTCTGCTGTTTCTACTGGAACTAAACTAACAAGATGAACAAAGAGTCATTCAAGAGTCAAACAGTGAAAACTGTCACAATACAAACACAATAAAGTCACAATAAATACCTTTAGACGGAGAAAAGAAGCTGCGACACGACGACAACAGAAAGAGGGCGTAAACCCCAACAGGAAATAACCAGAAAGAGAGAGAGAGAGACATAGAGAGAGACATAGAGAGAGACAGAGAGAGAGACAGAGAGAGAGACATAGAGAGAGACAGACAGAGAGAGAGAGAGAGTGTTTACTTTGGGAGAGACAACATTGAGTCATACAGCGGAGTACACATACCTCGGCCTGACTATCACTGCTTCAGGACATTTTGTCAAGGCTGTAAGTGCACTGGCAGATAAAGCTCGTAGAGCTTATTACTGTATAAGAAAAGTCCTATTCCAGTTAAACCCCCCAGTAAAGATTTGGCTTAAAATTTTCCAAAGTGTTATTGAGCCAATCCTTTTATACGGAAGTGAAGTTTGGGGCCCATTAATTAAACAAGAGCACTGGGACTCAAACCCAGTTGAAAAAGTACATCTTGAGTTCTGTAAAAACATACTGAGAGTCCACAGAAACTGTCCAAACCAGCAGAGCAGAACTGGGCCAATTTCCCCTCTTAATTAAAATCAAGAAAAGAACAATCAAATATTGGAACCACTTGATGGAGTCAGACTCAGATTCACACCATCACAGAGCTTATTTAGAGCAGCAAAGCTGTCTGAACCCAGATAAAAACATCTGGAATGGAACAAATGAGGAAATCATATTCATAAGTCAAAGTGATGCTATGAAAATAATTCCCAACTCACAAGTAAAACAAATAGACAAAGATAATAAACTGAGATATTTCAAGCAGTGGAAAACAGAAAGAGAGAGAGAATAAATATATAAATAAGGACAATATCAACATAATTACCAGATTAAACAGGACAACAAAAAGGTTTGAAATCTTATAGAAATGCAGAGTTAAACATCAGCTGCTGCTCAACAACAGAACAGAGAGCTTTAGTAAAACATCACTGAGACAGAAACTCATCAACATTATTCATGAGTGAATCAAATCTGATATCTAATGTAACTCTGGCTCAAACACTGACAGCAGCTTTCCTGCTTTTATAAACGGACAGCTGATCTGTTGGATGTGTAGAGGAACACAGAATGTTAATTTACATTAGATCCTGTCAGTGTGTCAGAGATTTAAATAATCAATGAAGTTATACTGCTGTGCCTTGTGCGTAAATGATCACAGCTTCTCTCAGCAGAGACGCAGCTGCATATAACTCTATATTTGTTATATATATGTAAATAATATCTATCTATATTAGGGAGAGAGAGTGAGAGAGAGAGAGAGAGAGTAAATCAATAGGACAGACATTTGATTTTGGGGATTGTATATTTATCCTGTCATCCAACAAGTTGATCACAGCTTTGGACGGAGGGGACATGGACCCCCGGTCCCCCCGCCGGTTAATAATAATCTTACTTCATCAATGATCTATTGAATTCTCTTACAATCTCTCTCATCTTCGGTTCATTGTTGTAAAACGCTTTGATGAATGCAGCTGCATGGTTCAGAAGTTTGTTCATTAATTCAGATGGCATTTCTTTGCCAAACCGTCTTTTTGACCAGAAGCCATGTCCTAACAGCGAGCCAGCGTCCCACTATCACGCCCAGTTTTTACTTTCAGGTCAAAGTTTAGTTGAAAAAGTTTTTTTCAAGCGTAGTGAAACAGAAATGATCTGTATTTTAGTGGAAAGTTCCAGTCTGATCTGAATCCTCTCAGTCTGTTATTAAGCTCTTCACAGGTCATAGGTCATTATTAACAGTTTGATTTCAGGATCTTTGCTGCTGTGTTTTATGAAATGACGTGTTTGTTCTCACCTGTTTGTTTGGAGAAGCTGTGAACCCAAATGTTTGTTAATGCTGGAGTACCTACCTGCTCTGCTGTAATAAGCAATCTTATATATAGATGTATTAACCCTAACCCATTATAATGTATAGGTTATCTGATTCTATTAACAGTATTATTTCAGCTTTAACCAAACCTGAACTGAGTTCTGTCAGGTGTTATAGCCTAAATGCAAATGCCTGATCATTGTGGAGTGCCTTTTGTTTTTTGTTGTTGTGTTGTTGTTTTTATTTTTTCTGAGATTGTTTATTCATTTATGCTTCTTTGTTTTGTTTTACACTTTGTATTTTAGTGTGCTATGGACCCCCCATGAGCTGTGTCCTTAATAAAATCTGAATTGAATAGAATTAAATTGAATAAGCTCTCAGTCATTCTGGTTTAATGCACCTTTCTCCCTGCTGACGTCACTCAGAAACTCGTCTAAACAACATAGTAACTAGTTTGAACCTCAGATCTGCCAAAGAGCTGCGGTTGTTTTATGAATCATCCTTCCTGTTCTGACATGTCGAAGCAGCACTGAAGGAACGCGAGCAGAGAAGATACAGTCTGAATCAGAAGGGCGTCAGGCTCAACAGGTAAGAAGCAGAACTGTTTGCTCATAAAATTGTTTTTTTTTGTTGTTGTTTTTAGGAATAAAAAGAGGCTGAGGGATGTCCTGTCTGCAGTTCACTGTCACTGCTGTTGGAACCGGATTTAGATGATCAGTTAATCAATAATCAATATATCAGTGCTGCTTTTGAGGTCAGATATTTCGATTATTGTGTTGTATGTAGAGCCAAAGTAAAGTTAAACTCAGTCTTTTCTTACAGTTTGGAGCTTAACAGTCTGACTTTAAGTACAGTTTAGTATTTTATCTTGTACAGTCTGACCTTTGACCTCTTGTTTCTTTGTGCAGCAGTTTGGGTCACTCTGATCACAGACCGTTGGTAAGTTCATCATTTATTACTTTTTCTCCTAAAGAATCTTTGAAAGCTTCAGTCAGAGTTTGGGTGTTCAGGTGAGACGCTGTTGTTGTTCAGCAGGTTTTTCTGATCATGTGATTTCACAGAAGCAGAACTCAGAGTGGGAGTGAAATCTGATCTGTGCTGCTTTACCTGTTTCTCCAGACAAACAGGTAAGAACAACCAGATCATTTTAACAGACAGAGTCTATGTCTGTATGTTTATATGCATCACTTATTGAACAACAGTATAACAGTAGTGGAAAAATTACAATGCTGACCAGATGGTGGCACTAGATGAAAAGTTAGAAGATCACAGTTCATCCTGTGGGGAGCATGCAGAGAAGAACACTCTGGACCTTCAAGGTATGCTCAGTAAGATCCACAGTAAGACCTGTGCCTAAAGTCTCTGGAGCAACATCTTTTACTTGCAAGCAAGTGTATGGCGTGAGTAGTCAGCATCCATCTTAAGTCCTCTGTTGGGAATCGACTCGACAATCTACAATTTGCTTACAAATTGCACAGAGGGACAGAGGACGCCACTCTTACTATAGTGGACCAAATAGCTAAATATCTACAACAATCAAAATCATTCGCTTGTGTTCTTATTATTGATTTTAGCTCTGCTTTTAACACTATGCAAATTGACACTTGTTTAATTCAATTCAATTTTATTTATAAAGCACCAAATCATAACAGAAGTTATCTAAGGGTTCTTTTCACATAGAGCAGGTCTAGACTGAACTCTTTAATCTACAGAGACCCAACATTCCCCATGAGCAGCAGCAGGAAAAACTCCCCTTTAACGGGAAGAAACCTCAAGCAGAACCTGACTCTAGGTGGACGCCATCTGCCTCGACTGAAAGAAGAAGGGACGGAGACACAGAGAAGCATAATAACAACAATAATAACAATAATAATAATAGATATATGACTAGTAATAATATTAATAGCAGGGGTGGTTGTCGAGGCAGGACACCCACAGTACCACGCCACCATGGCGTCCCTGCAGCCATGGAGCCTGTTTAGAATGACTTTTTAAGATGAACGTGAATGGTGGTCTCATTCACTGGATTAGAAGCTCTCTAACTGTAGGGCAGCAGCTGGAGTGGTTCACAGGAATTTTAACATCACCATGGGTGCGTTGGTAAGAATGCAGGGAGACCACTGTTGCTCCCGTTCTAGTTTTTATTGCCACAGTGCACACATATTGAGCAGCTGAACGGGAGGCTTGATATGGTTATGTTTTATATATCAGTTACGCATAACCATTGGTAATCGGACATAGGTGCAGAGGATAATCAACATGTGCTCAGTCTTGCTGCCAAATAAAACAATGGAAAGGAGGATATGCAGACTGGCAGGTAATCAGTTTAAAGTGAGTTCAGGTGAGAATGGGTGGGTCCATGTCAAGGAAATGGATGAGTGGTGATGACTGGTATGGCTCTTTTCAACACCAACTGACTGCCCTCAGAGAGTTTTGATGAATGGGATCTTCTCAGACGAACTTGCGTTGAACACTAGGGCACTACAAGGCTATGTGCTGTCACCACTTCTGTTTTCTATTTACACAAATGAAATGACTGTTTACAGCAGTAATGACGGGCTGTTCAAATATGCAGATGATATGGCCCCTGTTGGTCTTCTCCTGAAAGACAATGCTATAGACGCGGAGGCTTACTTCAGCCAGGTCACAGGCAAGTAAACTGGAAATTGATGTGGCCAAAACAAAATAACTTAAAATACAAACAAAACCAAGGGGAACCAGTAACATCCTCCCTGTCATACTCAATAACCAGCCTGTGGAAGAAGTAGAACATTTTAAGTACTTTGGCACAATCATTAATCAGACTCTAACTTTTAATGAGAACTCAGAGAGCATTATTAAGAGAGCCAACCAGTGACTATTTTTAATTACGAAGCTGAGGAGTTCTGGCATTAGCCAACACATATTTGGAATGGCATACAGGAGCCTGGTTGAAAGCATCTGAACATAACAG
This sequence comes from Thunnus albacares, assembly GCF_914725855.1. Lineage (NCBI taxonomy): Eukaryota > Metazoa > Chordata > Actinopteri > Scombriformes > Scombridae > Thunnus > Thunnus albacares. Next base: position 455,688 of record NC_058123.1, read on the forward strand.
CATAATCTTTAACATAACTGTTTGGTATGACAACTTGTGTGTAAAGAGCAAAAACAAGCTCTCCAAAATTGTTAACATTGCAGGAAAGGTGATTGACAAGTGACAAAGCAACTCTGCAATATATTTGACAGTGCTGCATACAAAAAGGGTAAACATATAACTACAGATACCTCACACCCACTACACTCAGAGTTTGAGCTGCTCCCATCATATTATAAAAGATTTGTTCTCTGGTATTATTTATATAACCTATCTGCTGCTACCTGCCCATTTGCACTATTGTATGTTGTGCTGTGTGTAGTGTATGTACTTTTGCTGTACTTTGGGAGAAGCCAGATACAAATTTCCACTGAGGTGGATAATAAAGTCAAATAAAGTCTAATCAATCTAATCTAATCTAAAAAAGAAATTTAAAAATCTGTGCCATTACATGGCAATATAAAGTCTAAGGGCGGTATCCAGCTCTTATAATACATCCATGGTGCTTTGTTCGTTTTCAAGAAGGAAAAAAAGAAAAAGAAAAAAAAGAAAAATGTATTCTATAGGAGAAATAGCCAGATCTCCAGTCAATTCTTTCAATTTACACAGAATAAATTTTTTAACCTGGAGGAATTTAATAAAGTCATTATTGGTGATGTCATACTTGCTTTTCATTTGTTGGAACGTAAGGATTGAACTTCCCTGCATCATATCTCAGATGACTTTAATACCCTTATGCCTCCAGGCAGCTAAACCTGCCTGCAGACCAGGTTGAAAGTCAGGGTTTTCATGAGTACAAGTTAATAAAGAGAGGCAGTTACTGTACCCTTCCAATTTTCTGACTTTACACCAAATATTCACCATGTTCTTTAGAAGCACATTGTCTTTTACCAGATTCGTGACTTTGTCTGGAGAGGCATATAATAAATTGTGCAAGGGGATACTGCCTGAGGGGGCTGATTCGCAACTGAGCCAGGTAGAGTTGGGGTCATCTATGAACCATTCTAAAAGAAACTAACACTGTGCAGCCCAAAAGTAAGATGAAAAAGAAGGTGCTGCCAAACCACCATTTTTAACGGGAAGACAGAGAAAGCTGTATCTTAACCTGGGTCTCTTTTTACGCCAAATAAATGATATAATAGCACTATTTAATTGCGTAAAAACTTTCTTTGATACTGATGATTTTGAGCCATAGTTATTAACTAGTTCTGTCAATTTAGGAATAGAATGTGTAGGGGAGCTTAAAAAAATTAAAACGTCATCAGCGTACAACGAAATTTTATGCTGACAATTATTTAAAAAGATTCCTCTAATACTGGTATCCTGTCTAATAGTGGCAGCTAAGGGCTCCATAGCTAAAGCAAATAATAGTGGGCTCAAGGGGCAGCCCTGCCTAGTCCGCCGTTCACTGTTAAAGTTACTAGACCTGAGACTGTTCGTGATTACAGCAGAGAGGGGCGATGCGTACAAGATTTGAATCCATTTAATAAATACCTCCCCAAGGCCAAATTTTGGAGTGTAAAGAAAAGATAAGGCCATTCCAGCCTGTCGAAAGCTTTCTCCGCATCGAGAGAGATGACCAAAGCTTCTGTGCTGTACAGGGAGGAATGCTGAATAATGTTAAGCAGGCGTCTCACATTATGAGAAGAGTACCTTCCACGTATAAAACCAGTCTGGTCGTTAGCAATGACAGTGAGGAGAACATTTTCCAAACGTGAGACCAGGATCTTTGCAAGAAGTTTCAAATTTAGATTTAAAACAGATATAGGTCTATATGAAGAGCATTCTTCTAAGGGGTTTCCCCTTTTTTAGTGCCAGGGAGATATTAGCCTCCATTAAGGATGGAGGGAGAGCCCCAGCTGCGAAAGAGGACTGCAGCATTTCTAATAGAGGGTTGTCTAGAATGGTGTTAAACTTTTTGTAAAACACTGCATTAAATCCGTCAGGGCCTGGGGCTTTGTCGTTGGGGAGTAGCTGGATACAGTTCTTAATTTCACTTAGTTATTGGTTTGCACAAATCATCTCTCTGCTCGGCTGTAATTTTTGGCAGGTCCAACTTTGTGAAAAAGTCAATCATATCTTGCTTTAAGAGCGGGTTGAATTGAGAGGTATATAACTGTTTATAAAATATTTTAAAGGTGTCATTAATTATTCTGTTATCATAGTTATGTACACCAGATGAGTCTCTGATATGTGAAATATACCGGTCAAAGCAGATGGCCGCCCACCAAGAGCTGGGTTCTGCTTGAGGTTTCTACCCGTTAAAGGGGAGTTTTTCCTTACTGCTGTCGCCAAGTGCTGCTCATGGGGGAATTGTTGGGTCTTTGTAAATTAAAGAGTACGGTCTTGACCTGCTCTATGTGAAAAGTGCCTTGAGATGACCTTTATTGTGATATGGTGCTATATAAATAAAAATTGATTGATTGAAATATTCTGAGCCGGAGTCCTATTACGAAGAAGATTGGCCAATATCGATTCTGTTTGTTTGCAAATTCATACATCCTTTGCCTCATGAAAAACATAGATTTTTCTGCCTTCTTCGTTAGTAAGCTCTCTAAAGCTGTCTTAACCACTAGTATATCATTCCTAAGTTCTTCTGATGGAGATATGTTGTATTTAGTCTGAAGTTGGTGCAGCTCTAGCTCAAGTTTTCTTTGTTCTTTTATACTGTTCTTTTTAAGCCTAGCAGTGTACGATATGATCAGACCACGAACATAGGCTTTCATGGTATCCCATAGCAAACCAGGGGAAACATCAGGGGTCTTATTCACTTTGAAGAAATGGTCCAATTGTGTTTTTAGAAATTCCTCAAAATTTGAGTCGTGATTCAAGAATGCGCTGTATCTCCAAGGTTGCCTTTGACACATTGGATTTAAGTTATCTAAGGTTATATGGATTGGTGCATGATCCGATATAATGATGTCTCCAATAGTGCAGCTCTTAACATTATTTAATGCGACTTTAGGGGTGAGAGCGAAGTCAGTTCTACTACATGTTTTGTGAACACCAGAATAAAATGTAAATGTCTTATCATTAGGGTGTAAAACACGAGTTTTACACCCTAATGATAGGTGTGTCGATAGGTCGAGTTCGCCGCAGGTGTCTAATACAGCTCTAGCTCTTCTAGACATTAAGTTTTGTACAGAAGGTGACTCGTCCATTACTGAGGAAAAGAAGCAGTTAAAGTCTCCAGCTATCACTGAGTTGTCACAAATCCAGTGAGGCGATCCCTCTCTCCTTACGCTGTTGTTTCACCGGATAAAATTCCTGTCGCTGTCGTACAACAGCGATGGAGAAGTCCTCAAATATCATGATAGGGGTGCCGTTGTAGACTAGGGACTGCGCTTTCCTTGCGGCCTGCATGATCCAGACTTTATCCTGGAAGTTGTGGATCTTTACGATAACAGCCCGGGGCCACTGTCCAGGGAGGGGACGGCATGTGAGGGCGCGGTGGCAGCGATCCAGCTTGACGGACTCACCTTTGAAGCTCACCTTCAGAAGCTCTGGCAGCCAGGTTCTGAAGAAAGCCACAGGATTAGCGCCCTCGCTGCCCTCAGGAAGCCCAACGATTTGTATGTTGCGCCGCCGGCTCCTATTCTCCAGGTCATCAAGCTTCTCCAGGGCGGCCTTTAGCCTGCTCTCCACCTCAGAGAGCTTAGTAATGTGAGTTGCTGCGGCGTCTTCAGAGTTTGAGATCCGACTCTCCGCCTCTGTAATCCGTGTATCCAGTGTGGCAATTTTGGACAAGCAGGCCTCGAGTTTCTTCAAAACCGGGTCGATCTTTTTGTCAAATCTCTGAGCACTTCAGCAGTTATTCTTTCCACCAAGCTGTCGGCGTCAACTTGACCCAGAAGTGGCGGCACGTTATCCGCCATGTTAGCTTGGCTGCACCGGGGCGACTGAACCTCTCCTGAATTAGCAGATTTCGCAACAAGGGTGAGCTTTCTCTGAGTGCCAGGCATTGTACTGTCTCTAGACTAAGACGTCCACTCACTGTGACTATATCTTCTATGAGAAAAATGACTAAAAGGAGCACAGGGAGCACAGACAATGTGCTGCTACTCCGCCATTTGCGTCACGTGACTCCAACATGTTTCATTTTAAGATGACGAGCAGCTGATCTCAGTAAACCTTCCAGAGCTGCTAACGTTAGTCTCAACTCTGATATAGTCTCATCAGGACCGAGGAGGCTTTTTCTAACGTGACCTTTGACCTCTCAACCCTCCAGACTCAATTTACAATGACTGGAGCTCTTTATTAGGAACACCTGTGTGATCTGATGCAACCCAACACAACAGCTCTGCCATCAGTTCTACATTCTCAGGTGTTGTTGACGTTGTCAGGAAGGTGATAATAATTCTACTTGATCTTCTGACGGTGTTTTCTTTCTCTCCACACAGAATCTGTCCTGAACATCAGCAGACTGTTAAACTCCTGCAGCTGGAAAACTTTCTGACTGAAGTTTCATTTACAATCAAAGCCAAAAGCTCAACTCGTTCAACAGACGCTCAGTTTGGAGGAAGTTTCCTGAAAATGGCCTCAAGTACAGAAAGAAGCAGAAGACGGAGTAGACAACTGCCACATAATTTGTCAGAATTAATGAACAAACTTACTGAACATGCTGCTTCATTCATAACACTGTTTGATAACGATAAACCAAAGATGAGAGACATTGTAAAAAGGTTCCAGGAGATCGCTGCTGAAGTAAGAAAGATGCAGGAGACAACAGATGGAGCCAGAACAGGTGGAGCTGTTGTTGGAGGAGTCGGACTCACAGTCGCCTTCTTGGCCTTTATAGGAGCTCCGCTCACTGGAGGGGCGAGTTTAGCAGCAGGAGCAGCAGCTGTTGGAGGTGCTGCTTTTGTAGTTGGTACAAACATATCAAAAATGATGAAAGAGAATGGAAGTGCAAAGAAAGTAGAAGAACTGGGAAAAGAATTCATGCAGATTGTTGAACCGCTGAAGAACGAGCTGCAAGAAATCAAGACGACGTGTGAAAAGTTGGAGCAAAGATCAACTGAAGCTCAGGCTGACAACACTCTGTCAGACGTGGAAGAGTTTCACATGATTCTTAGACGGGTGTCTGAGGTGGGACGGAGGATTGTGGGAGTTTTGATTGTAGCTGCAACGGTGATGGAGACAATTGGTAACCTGGTAACGCTCCTTGTGGCAGTCATCAGAGTCATTGCGACTCCTGAAGAGGATCAAAAGTTGAGAGACTCCATCCTCCAGTCAGCTGATCAGAGTCTGAAGGTCGTTGATGAGTTTGATAAGATGAAGAACGAACTCGGAAACTTCACAGGAAAGTAAAGAGAAGAAATAAACAAGCTGCAGGATGAAGAAATATAAAGACTGTGATGATGAACAGTTGGTATTTTAACATTTTCACTGGTGTTTAGTGTTTTAAATGTTCAGTCTTTGTGTTTTTCACTAATCAAACATTAATGAGGTTATTTGAAGGAACGCGTGTCAGTGCAGTGATGAGATGTTCTCTATAGAATAATAAATATCTTGTATTATCTCCACTAACATCTTTTATTTTATCATCAGTAGATTTGCATTGTTAAAGTCACAGTGAAACTGTACCAATACTAACATGATTACTTTTCAATTCAATTCAGTTTTATTTATATAGAGCAAGACCGAACTCTTTAATTACTTTAATTAATTATGTCTGTAGGATAACGAACGCAGGAATATAAGAAGGAAAACATTATGATTCCTTTTGTACCCAACAGTCTGTCTGTGTGTGACCTCTGACCTAATGTGTAAAATATGTTTGTGGATTTATCAAACCAGTGTTTAATGTTACTGTGTTTTACAACCATTCATTAGTTTGATATGATGGAAATTCAATCTCTGCTTCACATATTATTGCATTTGATTTATTTGATATTAAACAGTGTGAGTGTTTGATTTAGCTGAAGTTTGATTACTATGATAATGTTTCCTTAATAGATTTAATTACAGATTAGAAAATACAGGTTTATTGATTTCATTCTGTATTTTATGTGGTTAATCAATAATGTAATCTCTAAATGTTCTCAGTGTTTCGTGATGTGTTGACGACATTGACGACAGAATGAGTGAATGTTTAATTTGCAGATAAAGTTGGAAACCAGTTTACTGTCCACACAAAGGAATTAATCAATAATCAATGAGGTCCCTCAAAAGATCATCAAAGGATCCTCTTCCTCCAAAAACACCTGCTAGACTCTAAGAAGCTTCTTCTTCTTCTTCTTCTTCTTCTTCTTCTTCTTCTTCTTCTTCTTCTTCTTCTTCTTCTTCTTCTTCTGTGCTTTTCAGGCTTTGTTGTTGTTTTTTATGACTGAGAGCTGAAAACTCCAGAAAGAGACTCAACTAAAAAACAAAAGACAGCAAAGATGCTTCAAACCGTCTGACTGTTGAATAATCTGTTATTTTAATCTGTTATTCTTATCGTAGTTAAACTTTTTAAAGACTCTTGTGATTAGTTTAGAGCTCCATGTGTCCGACTGTGCAGCCTGACAGTGAACGCACCGAGACTGAGACTCAGAAGGGAAACATCCACCTCGCTTCTGTCTCAGAGTCGATACAACAACTCTTCAAAATCACATTTTATTGGCTCTAGTTAGAGTCTTGGCCCCTCACTGTGTTTTTGACTCATGTTTGATAACATTCATTTATTTTAGTTGTATATATGTACAGTATATATATATATATGTGTGTGTGTGTGTATGCTTACTGGTTCCCAGTCATCCCTGTTCCTCGGTAGTTAAAGTCGTTGTATTTGTTCCTTTATATCACAGATGGAGATCACTGTAATCATGACTTTCACATATAATTCATTTAATTATTCTTCCTCCTAATTATTAATAATTAATGAATGGACGGAGGTGGTGCCTCTATAATTTTACCAGTGCATCTTATTAATCTGCAGGTGTCGTGTTATTCCTCCATATAACCCAAAACTAAACAGACTGCTGATAGATATCAGAGAAGCAGCTCCATAAATAAACAGAAAACTTTCCTGATAGAACTTCTTTCTGCACTGCTGCTGCTTTTAAAATGTTGTATTTTACTTACTTTACTTTTTATTATTATTATCAAGTGGTTTTTATTTTCCATATTATTACATTTATGTTTTAACATTTTATGTCTATTTTCATGTAAAACACTCTGAGCTGTTCCTTGTATGCAAGTTTCTATACAAATAAATAAATATTAGAATAAATAAATTCTCACTCATCACTTACAGAAGTTAAAGCATCTTATAGACAAAGCTGGCTGGTCATTAACAAACAGAAGGCAGCAGAGTTGTATGTTGTTTATTTATAATTATATAATTAAAGTTAATATTGTCCAGCATCTGATATTTGGATCATTGGCAGCCTCATCTTCAGAAACTCTGTGTTGGATTCGGCTCCGGTTGATGTTTTGATAGAAACACATTGATCTGTCAGTGAGAATCCTCCAATGGTTCCATCTATACATTTATTTTATTATTGATTCTTCAGCAGCGTAACTATTCAGGTTTTGTGTCACATACATGTTTAAATCATCTAAATGCTCCACCTGTAATCATGTTCTGGGACTTTTTGCAGTAACACTGTTACATTTCTGTTAAAAGTCACTAAGAAACTGCACATTTATAATCTATCATCTATTATCTATCATCAATTGATCAGCAGTTTAACATGTGGAGCCAACAGTTGGTACAGTTGGTGATATCAGACCTGATGCATGTATGAAGCGTGTTGGATTCAACATGTGAAACAGAGCAGGAGGGTTTTTATATGAACACAGTACAACGCTGCCCTCTAGTGGACGTCCTGGTTTCCTGCTGCTCCAGACAGTAAACTAACTGATACATGATCAATTATTAAACTTACTGTATCATATGACAGGTGATAATTATGGGTATTGATTGCATGATTAGTGAGACTCAGTTTCCTCATCTAAGGGACATATTGATCATCTGAAAGTTTAGATGTTGAGTTTTGAAAAACTTCACCAAACTGACTGAAAACAGACTGACAGGAAGTCGCTCTAGATCCTTCTAGCTACAGACTTACAGCCTTAGCTTCCTATTTATGTAAAATCATGGAAGAAATAGTCACAGAGACATTAACATATTTCCTGGAAAGTAAAGTTAAAGTCAGTCATTGAGTTCAGGACTGTTTGACAGGAAATACCAGTGAGAGTAGATGCAGAGAACTCTAGTGTATATCCAGTGGAGAATGGAGCTCTGCAGGTAGTGTATGTGTTATTCATCATAATGATCAGAGACATTTCAAAGTCTGTACGTGGATGACGGGGCTGCGTGGATCTTCTGTCATTAAGACAAAATGCAACCTGCAATAGTGGAAGTGTAAGAACAGGGATCAACTACTAAGTATGTTTTCAGACCGTCTGCTCTGCTGATGTTATCTCTTTATGCAACATGTGAGTTACTGTATGGAAATAAGGACTCCAGCTATGTTAGCAGATAACTAACAGTATTCTGATGGATTAATGCAAAGAATAAATGAAACCAAAAATATAAAGACAATCCTGATGTGTCCATTTAAAGTTTTTATGAAGAGTTGTGTATTTTTGTGTGCTGGATGTTTTCTTGCCTCTGACAGCAGAGCGGACGGGTTAATGAAGGCGTTGGCAGCATCACACCACCTTTAAATCTTAACTAAAGCTCATTTTCACTAATAAACACACCTTCTGGAACAAACATACAAAACTAGAGCATCAGATAAGAAAACCACACAGAAGGACGGAGAATATTACACTTTGACTTTGAGTTAAATATTAAACCAGAGTCCAACAGTCAAACATATCAAATAGTTTTATTGTTCATGTATCAGATATCAGACAGTTGAACACTTCACTCCACTGACATGTGCTCCTTCAAATGACCTCACATTAGTGTTTGACTGATGAGTGAAAAATATTAAGACTGAACATTTAAATGTGTATATTTGTGCTTATGGGGCTGTTTGTATATCAGTTGTATTTCCATTGCTGGATATCTCCTGAAGCATCATTTGTTTAAGTCACAGTAACACTCGACCACTGTGTGATTTAACAAAGTCTGGCAGCCAAGAATCTTGGTGTTAGTTTGATCCCAGCCTCTCCTCTGATAAACACATTCAAGAAATCACTACGACTGCCTCTTTACACTCATGTAACATTAATAAAATTCAGTCTTTCCTGTTCATGGCCGACACAGAGACTCTAATAGATACATTTGTTTCATGCAGACTTGATTACTGTAATGTTGTGTTTTCATGTCTGACATCTGCTGGCACTAAAAGTCTTCAGATGGTTCAAAATGCTGCAGCAAGAATCTGAACTAAAACAAGAACATTGGACCATATCAAACTAATTCAGCCTCCTTTCATCAGCTTCCTCTCACTCCTCCTCTCCACTTTAAGCTGCTTGTGCTGACTGATAAAATCCTAGATGGGCTCCATCATACCTGTCTGATCTCCTTAAAGCTGATATTCCATCTGGAGCTCTCAGCTGTCAGACTGCAGAGCTCCTGTGTGTCTCCACAGTTAGAAAGAAGTCAGCGTTTCCTGAGGTTTTGGATCTGGTTCTTCATCCTGCAGGAGTTCAGCTTCACCTCATGTCTCATATCTTTCTCTCACTGCCGGGTCAATAAAGTCTGTTCTTGTCTCTTCTCTCGTGTTTGTGATGGTGTGATGTTTATTTATTAGTATGGAGGCTCTAATGACAGGATGTTGTATTTCTGTACAGACTGTGAAGTCTCCTGAGGAGAATCAGTGATTTGTGATTTTGAGCTTTACAAATAAAACCGACTCGACTCACAAAGAGACAAACAAGAGAAAGCAAAATCTATTTTAATATCGTCTTTCATAGAATAATGTTCAACATATGGATACTGAATATACACACACCATCATCAAATCAGTCTGTCCACTGATAGACTCATACTGGGATCAGTTAGACTGTGTTATGGGAGGACTGGTGGACACACCTTCTACTTTTCCTCCACATGTCAGAGAGAAACACTCAACTGTTTCATGATTCACTACATTTTATTTCTCAGAGCTTCAATATATTGTTGAATGCAGGACTTTTACTTGTAAAGGAGTATTTGATGGTAGTTTTACTACTTTTACTAAAGTAAAGGACGCGTTTTATTTCTTCCACCTCTGAACATATAAACTGTGTGAAACTGAAGTGTTGGAGGAACAGAAACATGAGCGTCTGCTGCCACCTGCTGTTCACTCACAGCATCACATCCTGTCAGAGGAGGAGCTGTTTGCTTCACTCACACTTTAAAACATGAAAACAGGAACATTTAGGCTTTAAAAAGAAATGAAGATGTTTAAATACATACTTATTAAACATATTTATATTAAGTCTTTTAATTTACCATCAGAAATCAAACTGTCTCTTTATAGCGTGACACCATTAAAACCATTAAAACCAGTTTGTTCTTCCACTCTCACATCAGCAGTTTGACTGAACCACATCATCTATCTTATGTGATGCACATTTACAAAGTTTACACAGTATATCAGATATGTTGTAAAGTTCCTTTGATGTATTTTTAGACTTTGATTATGTATCTCACAGTGTGTCTGTAGAACATGAATCCAATCGATCAATCTGATCAATAAACATGATCAGAACTGATCATTTTTCAGTCACTCTGACAAAAACCTGAAAAAGTTTGACAGTTGATGTAAAAAATCTAAACGGACTTTAACTGACAACAGTTGTGTCGTCACAGACTCCTCCACACATGTTTTAAGAATATAAAAATAATAACGACTGTCTGATGTCGGATCAGTTTATTAGTTCAAAATTCTTCATTAAACATCCAGAATGTGTAAATATTTAAATATCTTTAGTTTGCAGAGTTGAACTGCTTCACTGTAAACTCCATTCTCAGTGTTCAAGTTTCCACATCACACTTGTGTAAGTCGCATACTGGACCACGATTGGCTCCAAACTGGTTGTGACATCATCAGTCCTGCAGGTGTTAAACTGAGATTTAAGATGAGCTCAGAGAAACAGAGAAGAAGAACAACATGTTTGAGTGGAGACTTTAATGAACTCAAGTGTTTGATGTTTTGAAGCAAAACGGTTCTGTTGAATCAAATCAACATAAATCAACAAAAGTTCATCAAGTGTTTTGTTCGGTTTATTTCTCTTATAACTTAAGATCTAGACGTCCAATGACTAAAATCCTTCTTCCGGCTAAAAGAAAAAAAAAAAAAAAGCGATCTAAATTTATCATGAAAATGTGGCTTAAAACTGAACAAAAGTCAATTTATAACTCTTTGGTAGACGCCATTGTAGCGGACAAACACAGCGCCGCCGTATGCATCTTGTGTGTGTTTACTCTTTGGTAGAGGAGGTATGACGCCATCGACAGGCGACCAAATGAAACGGTCCGTTACTTTAATTAAATTGCAGATTTCTCTGGGTTTGAAAATTGTTGGAAACAAAATATATAACATAGGTCTAGTTGTTTTTAGATATTTTAATGTGGAATAATTACATATTATACCTTTAAATAAAAACATAGTAGATAGAAATAAGACAAAACTGAATAAAAAGAAGGAAAAATTGCAGTGTGGTGAAAGATATGATATGAATGAAGAGTCCCAAACTGAAGTGAATAAAACCTCCTGAGAGGTCTGAGACCAGCTGAGAAAATGAGCAGCTGTAACTTATATGTGTGGGAACTTGAGTGCTGAGGTTCACATAGTTTTTAGCTTTGAATCTACTGACATTTACACATTTTATTCAGACATCATCAGCATTTACAAATACACATTCACAAACATCTTCATGGATGTACAAAGAGCCAAAAGGCTTTGAATGATTTCTGAACATCATTTCACAAACTCCTGAACAGTGCAGGATGGTGTTGTAGTTTGTCACTCTGACCACCAGAGGGCGCTAATATTCATCAGCATTTATCATCGTATCTCTGTCAGTATGAACCAAAGGAATAAACAGTGACACCTGCTGGCTTGAATCACACATGACAGCTGAGTGCTGATGATGCACAACTTATTTAGAAACAGTCAATGAACAACAGCTGTCAGACTGAATGTGATCTAAACACATTAAACTGACACTTTAAACAGTCCTGAAACTGTCAAATACCTTCAATCTACTATATGAAATTAGATATGAATTAACATGCACACAAAAATAAATGGAGAAAACTAACATCAGCTACTGATCATCATGAACTTTATTCTCTACACAGGAACTAAATAAACACTCCAGAGAAAAACTAAATACTTCCTGTATGTCAGAAACACACAACAGCTCCTGGACTTCTCATCTCTAATGCTGTGTTCACATCATATGGGATGGATGGTAGAGGCGGGAAAGATTCCCATGTTTACAACTCGCCAGCTGCATGATTACAAAGTTGGTGGAATGAGGCTCAAAAATACTGTTATTGACAATAATCCACCATATTCAGTAAATATCAGAGCTTTCAGCTTTTCCACTTCATAATTACCACTTGAATGTTGACCTGAATTCTATTTACAAGTCAGAATCTCATAATTAGCATCATTCCAATATGATATGAACGCAGCATAAAAGCAGCCACACTCCAGCTGCTGAGCCTCAGCCTTCACCATTAGAGGTGTTCATTTAACCAGCCAATAGGAGGCCTGTTGTTCTGACCATCATTTGTCATGTGATCTCTAAATAAGTGAAGGAATCAGGTAACACAGTTACTATGAAACTACTAGAAGAACTACAACTAAACATTGTGAAGATCCCATTCCCATTATCCCATTACAGTTCAAGCCTTTCTAATACACTAACAACAGAAAACAACAACAACTGGACTCAGTTTATCATTTGATTCATTTTACAAACAAACTGTCCATCATGTGGAAACCATGTTTACATTTACAAGCAGTGAGAGATCATGTTGGTACTAAATACCATCAGCTGCGTGTGATCCTGTACAGACTGAACAATCTGGTCAGCAGTGAGAAAGTTTCTCTAACAGGAGGAGACTCTTCCTCCTCCAGACCACACAGAGACACTGAGGAACCATATGACCAGAACCCAAACCCAGCATACAGAGGCTGAGTGAATGTGGTGTTGAAGGTGTGGAGGTGGATCAGTGTGTCAGAGGAGACTCTGTAGAAGGACAGAGTGCCAGCAGGACAGTCCACATACACTGCTACTCTGTTAGAGACAGAGGAGGAGGAGGAGGAGGAGGAGGAGGAGGAGGAGGAGGAGATGGATGTTTCTCTCTTATTGTGACAGACAGAGTAACGACCATCAGAGCAGTCCAGACTCCAGGACTGATCATTCCCTCCAAACAAACAGTCACCACTGTTTCCTCTCCTGCTGATTCCTCTGTAACTCACTGATACATAAACGTTTCCTCTCCACTCGACTTCCCAGTAACAGCGACCAGTCAGATCATTTCTACACAGCAGCTGTTTCCAGTGATCAAATCTGTCTGGATGATCAAGATATGACTGATCCTCCTCCACACATGTCACCTTCCTGTTGTTGTCAGACAGTTTGAGTTTTCTGTTTACTGTGTTTGGATCCAGTGTGAGTTGACAGAAATCTGATGGAGAGAACGAGACACAATACAGCTGCAGTTATTGATCTATCATCTGTTTGATGATGACATCATCTTCATCCTCAGTAGGATGTGAATGAGCTTTGTTTTGATGAATGAAATGAAAAACACACTTACACTTCCTCAGACCTGGTGTCAACCATCGGACTCCAGCAGGCTGCAGCCTGAAAGGAGGAGGGGGGTCAGAGCAGCACGTTCTCTTTCAGCATGCAAACATGGACATGACATCACTCTAGAAAAAGCAGCTCTGATCCTCATCACACTGAGCTGCTTTGCTGTTGCTAGGCAACACAACCGTCCATCACATCACATCGCACCACGACTATCGACAGCAGCTACATTCAGCCAATCAGAAACAGGCGTCTCAAAGTCAAATCATGTCAACAATGAGACTTTTTCTTGTCAGACTCAGCAGTTTGTATTGTGAACAGATGACAGGACTGTTTAAACTGATTCACACTAACATGAAAATGATAAACCGCCTGTTTCTGTTTGTCTTTCCTCAACAATCTTTGGACGACTGACAAGTTATTTCCTCTCACACAGGTGGAACATTCCTGCATGATGGTTACAGCTGACAATCAGCTGCAGTCTCAAGAGTTTGAGCTGATTTACTGTCCACCTGTCTGTCCATACCTGAGAGTGTCCACCTGTCTGTCCATACCTGAGAGTGTCCACCTGTCTGTCCTCACCTGAGAGTGTCCACCTGTCTGTCCTCACCTGAGAGAGTCCACCTGTCTGTTCTCACCTGAGAGTGTCCACCTGTCTGTCCTCACCCAAGAGTGTCCACCTGTCTGTCTGTACCTGAGAGTGTCCACCTGTCTGTCCTCACCCAAGAGTGTCCACCTGTCTGTCCTCACCTGAGAGCGTCCACCTGTCTGTCCTCACCTGAGAGTGTCCACCTGTCTGTCTTGATTCTCAATCAATTCTCCATCAATACATTGATAGATTAGGTTCTAGATTGATGTTTTTCTCAAAGAAAAAAAGTGACAGTGAATCAAATGGAAACATTTAGTATCAATATCAAGCTGATTGAGATTTATGTTCCTTTAGTTCATGTCAGGGCTCAGGAGACGCAGGAGTGGACCCAAACGCAGAGGCCGGAATGCAGATATGATGAAAAACTCTTTAATTGTGGATGGTCACGGACAGGTAAACAGGGCTGAACAGAACTAGCAGAAGGAACAACACAAAACGATCCAACCAAGACTGAACAGAAAACCCGAACTTAAAGAAACTGAACTAACAAGGAGATGAGGTGCAGGTGGGGAGATGGGTGGAGAACTCGAGAGGGGAATGAACATACAGGGAGCTGATTGGCTGAGGACACACAGGGAGCGGGGCAGGGCTGACGAGGCTAACACAGGGCAGGTGTGGGGAAGACAGCAGGGCAGGGCTTACGAGTCCAAATGCAGGGCAGGTGTGGAGGAGTACATGAACACACAAGGGAAACAGAACAAAAACCCAGAAAACAAACTTAATGCCATCTACACTAACCCATCCAAAACCAACCACAAACACAAACCCAAGCACACAACCCAACAAACCAATGATGCAGTGATGAACCGAGGGACTAAACAAACGTGCAAAACCAGGAGACCCCACAGAACACAACATAAGACCAAAAAAACACCTTAAGTCCAGGCGAAATGTGACAGTTCAGTCATCAGGAAACCAAAGCAGCTCTGAGACAAAGGATCAAATCAATACTTCATATAAAATAAAAATGATTGCAAAGATAAACTGCTGAGTGCAAAACTTCAAATAATAAAATCACGTAAACGACAGCTGCCTGCTACATTTAGCTGCAACGTGCAAACAAGAAAATGGATCAAATTGGTCAAACTGATCACTATAAGCAGGGTCTCATTTATAATCGTTGCGTAAAAAAGAAAAAGGCTGAAAGAGGCGACGCCACTTCCCACAAAGTTATGATCTATAAAAACAAACTTGTTGGGAGAATGTGTGCAGCTGTACGTAAACTCTGAGCAGGCGTACCAACATTTACAAGACGGGAAATCATCGACAAATGGTGAGGTGGTGAATTAAAGCCAGATGTATAATAATCCTCTCACGCATTTAATCTCACTTCATATCAAACATTAATTATTGATCCACGTTATCATGAACATTCAAACCAGCAGTGTTATCTGTACTGGGGCTTGCAGTCAGCCGTAATTATTCCATAAACATCTTTCAATATGAAAAGATATAAAACAAGTCAGATCTTAAAGTCAACGTTTCATCAGCGCTGTCTCACCCGGAGCAGCAGCTGCTGAAATGAACGATGTCAGGATGTGGCAGGATTCTGCAAAGTCTGGCTTTCCTTTCTCTGATAGGAGCTCAGTGTGAATATACTGATTCATTTTCACCTCAGACACGTTAACTAACTGATGACATTATCATCATCCATTGTAGAAATCCAAGATGACATCAATAATTTAAACAAACATAACTAAAACATATTTACAGGACAGAGTGTTGATAGATGTTTAATATTTGGTTATACTGTGCATATATCAGCAGGTATGAGTTTAGTTCCCGTGTAGTTTATGTGTGTTGTTAAGCGCAGAGACACTGGAGACACCGCGGTGGCTGCCACACACACTCACCGCCACATCTTCACCACCTGCACTCACTGTGTCAGTTAGAGAAACACCTGTATGTCAATATCAACCAATACAGTGTTTATTGTACAGTAGATATTGAGTGTGTGGTGTAAAAACGACTCATACTGGTTAACTGGGAGCTGGCCCGCTGCAGGGTAACACAGCAGGTCTTATCTGCTCAGTATTAAAAAGTCTAAACAAACTAATACTCCAGTATGACAGCTACATCACAGACTCATAATCCTCAGTTTTATTGATTTCTACTGTAGTTTGTTTTCTTAATGATCTCAAAGCTTTTACTCTACTTGTGAAAAAGGCAATGTTAATGATTAACAGTATTGCAACAACCCAGCCTTTGTTATCTGAAATTTACAGTAGAAGTTCACGTCTCTGCATTTCATTTCTGACTGCCATGACGGTTTCCTCTTTCTCACTTCAAAACAAAAGTAGAAAAGTTATTTTTACCTTTTTAAAAACAATCAAAACATCTTCATAAACTGGTCAACTGCTTCATTTACTCTTCAAACTCTTACTGTTGTTCTGTCATCTTTCCTCTAACTGGCCAACGTCGACGTCTCTTACTGCTTCTGCCAATGTTAGTCTCCTCACTTTGCCAAGGCCTTTACCGAGGCCTGTGTGTATCTATATCTATATATATATATATATATATACATATATCTAGACGTATATATGAAGACATGTCTATAAAGAGCTTTCTTTCAGTACTTTGTTACAGTTTTCTACATTTGACTGACTGTCCACCAACATTTTCCATCATTTTAGACGCTGCTATTCTCCTCCTGCCCACCGGTTGTCCTTATTGTGTTCCTACTTTCTCTGTTCACCTGACCTTTGACCTGCCTGCAGACATGATCCTCATGACCTCATTATCCAGAGAGTTAATACTGTAGAGCTGCACAGCACCCTAGTCATTAGCCAGTGTGTATCACGTCCCTTTTGTTCTGCCTGAGTCGACACTAGTTATTTTATTGTCTTAACTTTTTATTGCTTTGTGAAGCACTTTGTAACATTTGTTTTAAAGTTCTATATAAAGAAATAACTACATTATTATTATTATTATTATTATTATTATTATTATTATTATTATTATTATCATCATTATTATTAACCCTTTACCTGTTGAACCTGTTGTTGTTATCTTACTTTTTATTTTTCTATCTTTTACTTTTTTCCTTGTTTTTGCTCCTTCTTTCTATCTCCTCTCTTCCATATTCCTGCGTTTCTCATATTCATATGCACAGCTTCCATCCTGTCTCTATTGTTCTTTATCTGTCGTTCTACTTTTCCCTTTTTATTTCCCTTTTCCTTCGAATTTCTTTTATTTTTCCCTCCAATTCTCTGCTTTTCCTGTTTACTTGTCTGTTGCTATTATTTCTCACTGCCTTTCCTTCACTCTTTATGTTCTTCCTTCTTCTCTCCCTTTTTACATCTGCCACTAACAATTTAGGATTTATTATTTCCTTTCTACTCGTTATAGAAAACACAGTGACAATACAGATTTAATGGATCAGGTTTGTTTACAGTGTATGCCATGTACCAGGCACAACCAAGTTCTTCTCAAACTAAATTTACACAATTTATTCCAGTTCCTGCAACGGCACATTGTTCCAGAGGATAAATTATTACTTTATACTTTTAAGTTGCAGTTTGAAATTAAGAAAAAAAAAGTTACAACAAGTTGTTGTAAATATTGAAACCAAGATGTAGCCTGTTGTTATTGTCTAGGTGGAGTATTATTTCTGTTTCAATTACAAAGTAAATATACTTAAATAGTACAAGTTAAAAAAAGTAAAATGTACTCAGAAAAACACACAAATATCTACCAAGTTTAATCTCAAACAATAATTTATTTCTCTGTTAAGAAATCTAAACATCTGTTGAGGGATATAAGTTATAACTGCTGTCGACCTACCTCTGAAGAATGTAGAATAAAGTTTCACAAATCTGAAACTGTGTTTTAATGAGTCTCTGGAGTCTCCGTGTTAATCTAGTCCAGATCTGACAGGTCTAAATATAGTGATCTCTGATCTGGACCCGGTCTAATGTGGTCTGGACCTGGTCTAATGTGATCTAGACCTGGTCTAATGTGGTCTGGACCTGGTCTAATGTGGTCTGGAACTGGTCTAATGTGATCTGGACCTGGTCTAATGTGATCTAGACCTGGTCTAATGTGGTCTGGACCTGGTCTAATGTGATCTAGACCCGGTCTAATGTGGTCTGATCTGGTCTGATGTGATCTGTACCTGGTCTAATGTGATCTGGACCTGGTCTAATGTGGTTTGGAACTGGTCTAATGTGGTCTAGACCTGGTCTAATATGATCTGGAGTTGGTCTAATGTGGTCTGGACCTGGTCTAATGTGATCTGGACCTGGTCTAATGTGATCTGGACCTGGTCTAATGTGATCTAGACCTGGTCTAATGTGGTCTGGAACTGGTCTAATGTGGTCTGGACCTGGTCTAATATGATCTGGAGTTGGTCTAATGTGGTCTGGACCTGGTCTAATGTGATCTGGACCTGGTCTAATGTGATCTAGACCTGGTCTAATGTGGTCTTGACCTGGTCTAATGTGGTCTTGACCTGGTCTGATGTGATCTGGACTTGGTCTAATGTGATCTGGACCTGGTCTAATGTGGTCTGGAACTGGTCTAATGTGGTCTGGACCTGGTCTAATATGATCTGGAGTTGGTCTAATGTGGTCTGGACCTGGTCTAATGTGATCTGGACCTGGTCTAATGTGATCTAGACCTGGTCTAATGTGGTCTTGACCTGGTCTAATGTGGTCTTGACCTGGTCTGATGTGATCTGGACTTGGTCTAATGTGATCTGGACCTGGTCTAATGTGATCTAGACCTGGTCTAATGTAGCCTGGACCTGGTCTAATGTGGTCTGGACCTGGTGTAGTGTGATCTGGACCTGGTCTGATGTGATCTGGGCCTGGTCTACTGTGGTCTGGACCTAGTCTAATGTGGTCTGGGCCTGGTCTAATGTGGTCTGGACCTGGTCTAATATGATCTGGAGTTGGTCTAATGTGGTCTGGATCTGGTCTGATGTGGTCTGGACCTGGTCTGATGTGATCTAGACCTGGTCTGACGTGATCTGGACCTGGTCTAATGTGGTCTGGAACTGGTCTAATGTGATCTGGACCTGGTCTAATGTGATCTAGACCTGGTCTAATGTGGTCTAAACCTGGTGTAGTGTGGTCTGGACCTGGTGTAGTGTGATCTGGACCTGGTATAATGTGGTCTGGACTTGGTCTAATGTGGTCTGGACCTGGTCTAATGCGGTCTGGACCTGGTCTAATGTGGTCTGGATGGAAACAAGCAGTGAAATCGTCCTTTATTAGTTTTCACAAATATAATAAAGGGATTGAGATCATTAAGAAAACGAACTACAGTGGAAATGAATAAAACGGAGGATTATGAGCCTGTGATGTAGCTGTCATACTGGAGTATTAGTTTGTTTAGACTTTTTAATGCTGAGCAGATAAGACCTCAGCAAACAGGCAGAAATAACAATAAGACTGAAAAATCAGCTTACCGTCATTATGGAGAGAGATTTGTTTCATGATTTGTGTGAACAGATCAACAATCTGTGTGTAAATGTGTAATCTGTAAATATAAACACTTTCCACAAATACATAAACAGATTTGTAAACTCACAAAAATATTTTGCAAATATAAAACAGATCTGCAAATACACAAACAAACTCCACAAATAAAACAATATCTGTGAATACATTTAATTATGTATAATGTCAGTCTATACATGGGAGTGTCCACCTGTCTGTCTGTACCTGAGAGTGTCCACCTGTCTGTCTATACCTAAGAATGTCCACCTGTCTGTCCGTACCTGAGAGTGTCCACCTGTCTGTCCTCACCTGAGAGTGTCCACCTGTCTGTCTATACCTGAGAGTGTCCACCTGTCTGTCTATAAATGAGAGTGTCCACCTGTCTGTCCTCACCTGAGAGTTTCTACCTGTCTGTCTATACCTGAGAGTGTCCACCCGTCTGTCCATACCTGGGAGTGTCCACCTGTCTGTCCGTACCTGAGAGTGTCCACCTGTCTGTCTATACATGAGAGTGTCCACCTGTCTGTCCATACCTGAGAGTGTCCACCTGTCTGTCCGTACCTGAGAGTGTCCACCTGTCTGTCTGTACCTAAGAGTGTCCACCTGTCTGTCCGTACCTGAGAGTGTCCACCTGTCTGTCCTCACCTGAGAGTGTCCACCTGTCTGTCTATAAATGAGAGTGTCCACCTGTCTGTCCTCACCTGAGAGTTTCTACCTGTCTGTCTATACCTGAGAGTGTCCACCCATCTGTCCATACCTGAGAGTGTCCACCTGTCTGTCCATACCTGGGAGTGTCCACCTGTCTGTCTGTACCTAAGAGTGTCCACCTGTCTGTCCGTACCTGAGAGTGTCCACCTGTCTGTCCTCACCTGAGAGTGTCCACCTGTCTGTCCATACCTGAGAGTGTCCACCTGTCTGTCTATAAATGAGAGTGTCCACCTGTCTGTCCTCACCTGAGAGTTTCTACCTGTCTGTCTATACCTGAGAGTGTCCACCCGTCTGTCCATACCTGGGAGTGTCCACCTGTCTGTCCGTACCTGAGAGTGTCCACCTGTCTGTCTATACATGAGAGTGTCCACCTGTCTATCCATACCTGAGAGTGTCCACCTGTCTGTCCATACCTGAGAGTGTCCACCTGTCTGTCTATACCTGAGAGTGTCCAGTCTCCAGTGTGGATCCTTCAGTCCAGCAGACAGTAGCTTCTCTCCTGAGGCTCCTGGATGATTGTAGCTCAAGTCAAGCTCTCTCAGATGGGAGGGGTTGGAGCTCAGAGCTGAGGCCAGAGAAGCACAGCCTTCCTCTGTGATCAGACATCCTGACAGCCTGCAGACACAAAACAACACAACTTAACACCTCCAGTCACTACTTAACAATTCAAATGGTCCACAGCTGTAAGGCTCTTATTATGAAGTAGCTACAGTCTCCTGTAACCTTAGTAAGCATGATGTTGGCAACTGCTAACTAGGGATATGTGGAGAGCCCAGTGTTTGTATTTGTATCTGTATTTGTAACAAATACTTTTTGAAATATCTGTATGAAAAAAACATTTGTAAAAAAAACACTATTTGTGCTTTGCCAAATAATGTATTTGTATTTGGGTACACCCCTACTGCTAAGTCTTCACTGCATAAGAACAGGTCTAAATAAAAGAATAGAAAAAGTAGAAACAGCCACAGTGAGCTGATTAGATGAAGGGCTGCAGGTGACAGACTGACTACAGTTTGTAAGAACATCAAACATCCAACATGTCACAGAGATAAATGACTCCGTCTCAGATGCTCACAGTCGAATACAGAACAGGAATCCCAACTAATGTGGTATATACGGTCTGAACGTTCTGGAAATAAAAGTAAAAACTAACAGTAAGGAAACATCTTTGACTCCCTCACTCAGTTTCAGTAACATCCAGAGTTTTAAGGTTGTTTGAAACAAAACAAGAATTAAATGATGGATAACCACAGCTGGGGTGAACTGTCATACACCATGGCGAGTAAAAATTATGATCATCCCAGCACAGATACTACTCTGAAATTACAAGAAATTATAACTGTTATCAAAAACTGTTCACTGGCTAACTGTATGTATTTTACTTTGGGCCAGTTACACAGTTCTTCATTCAGTTTATGAATCTTGAAACTCCTCTCTGGTATTTCAGGTTCCAACAGCAGAGACAGAACAAAACTAATGAAAATATGTTTAGAGAAAGTTATTCACAGGGTCTAAACACACAACTGGTCTGAAGATAATTTGAGTAGAGAAAATGTCCAGGTGTCTACTCATATAAATCACAGTTTAAATGGTGATCAGTTGAACAGGTTGATGAATCCTGACCTGAGAATTTTCAGTGTACAGTGTGGACTCTCCAGTCCAGCAGACAGCAGCTTCAGTCCTAATTCCTGCAGGTTGTTGTTACTCATGTCAAGCTCTCTCAGACTAGAGGACTGGGAGCTGAGAACTGAGGACAGGGCTGCACAGCTTCTCTCTGAGAGGTTACAGCCATTCAGTCTGTAGAATACATTTGGAAAAAATATTTAATAAATCATCATCAGAAAAAAATCTGTCTGAATATCTTTGCAATAAATCAATCAATAAATCAATAAATTACTATTTGTGCACTTACAGAGCTTTGTTGGAGGCTTTGACCACTGGCAGCAGCCTCAGAAGAACCTCCTCTGAAGCAGAGTATTTCTTTAGGTCAAACATGTTCAGATCTTTTTCTGATGACAGTAAGGTGAAGGCAAGAGCTGACCACTGAGCAGGAGACAGATTATCTGTGGAGAGATCTTCTGAACTCAGATACCACTGGATCTGCTCCACCAGAGAATGATCATTCAGTTCATTCAGACAGTGGAACAGATTGATGCTTCTCTCAGCAGACAGATTCTCACTGATCTTTTTCTTGATGTACTTGACTGTTTCCTGATTGGTCTGTGAGCTACTTCCTCTCTGTGTCAGAAGACCTCGTAGGAGAGTCTGATTGGTCTGCAGTGAAAGACCCAGGAGGAAGCGGAGGAACAAGTCCAGGTGTCCATTTGGACTCTTTAAGGCCTCGTCCACAGCACTCTGGTAGAGATGTTTCTCTGCAGATTTGTCTCCTCTTGTTTCAGACTTCTTGGATGTTGTTTGTTCCTCTGCTAGTAGATTGACTCCAGAGTTGATGAATGTCAGATGGACATGAAGAGCAGCCAGAAACTCCTGAACACTCAGATGGACGAAGCAGAACACCTTGTCCTGGTACAGACCTCTCTCCTCTTTAAAGATCTGTGTGAACACTCCTGAGTACACTGAGGCTGCTCTGATATTGATGCCACACTCTGTCAGGTCTGATTCATAGAAGATCAGGTTGCCTTTCTGCAGCTGCTCAAAAGCCAGTTTTCCCAGAGACACAATCATCTTCCTGCTCTCTGGACTCCAGTGTGGATCTGTCTCAGCTCCTCCATCATACTTGAAGTTCTTCAGTTTGGACTGAACCACCAGGAAGTGGATGTACATCTCAGTCAGGGTCTTGGGCAGCTGTCTTCTCTTTATGCTTTTCAACACATCCTCCAGAACTGTAGCAGTGATCCAGCAGAAGACTGGCATGTGGCACATGATGTGGATGCTTCTTGATGTCTTGATGTGGGAGATGATTGTGCTGGCCTGCTCCTCATCTCTGAATCTCTTCCTGAAGTACTCCTCCTTCTGTGGGTCAGTGAACCCTCTGACCTCTGTCACCATGCCGACACACTCAGGAGGGATCTGATTGGCTGCTGCAGGTCGTGTGGTTATCCAGAGGCGAGCAGAGGGAAGCAGTTTCCCCCTGATGAGGTTTGTCAGCAGCACATCCACTGAGGTGGACTCTGTAACATCAGTCAGGATCTTATTGTTGTGGAAGTCCAGAGGAAGTCGACACTCATCCAGACCGTCAAAGATGAACACAACCTGGAACTCTTCAAACGTGCAGATTCCTGCTTCTTTGGTTTCAGTAAAGAAGTGATGAACAAGTTCCACCAAGCTGTACTTTTTCTCTTTCAGTACATTCAGCTCTCTGAAAGTGAAGGGAAATGTGAACTGTATGTCCTGGTTGGCTTTGTCTTCAGCCCAGTCCAGAGTGAACTTCTGTGTTAAGACTGTTTTCCCAATGCCAGCCACTCCCTTTGTCATCACTGCTCTGATTGGTTCATCTATTCCAGGTGAGGCTTTAAAAATGTCTTCTTGTCTGATTGTTGTTTCTGGTCTGTCTGGTTTCCTGGATGCTATTTCAATCTGTCTGACCTCATGTTCATCATTGACCTCTGCAGTCCCTCCCTCTGTGATGTAGAGCTCTGTGTAGATCTGATTCAGAAGGGTTGGGTTTCCTGCTTTAGCAATCCCCTCAAACACACACTGGAACCTCTTCTTCAGGTTAGACTTGAGTTTACGTTGACACCTGCCAGCAGGAGTCCCTGAATGAACACACAAGAAATAAGATCAATGAATGAAGTATGAAGCAAATATTTCAGTGTTTCATTTCCCCAAAGACTTCAGAAGATCTTTAGTTAAGACCACCTTCAAACATTTCTCCATGGTGGGCTCCAGGGAGCTTGTTGATGCTATGAGCCAAATCAAATCATCCACATCTCCCCTTGAATCTCTTCCTGCAACCTTTTTAAATCTGTTTTTTGCCACCTAGCAGATGATATACTTACCATTGTTAACTGTTCGCTCCAGACTGAATGTTTCTTCATTCATTAAAGACCTCTGTTATTAGACCTATTACAACACAAAAATCTTGACCCTGCTATTTTAAGCAACTATTGACCCATTTTAAACATTAGTAACATAATCGAGAAGGTTGTTTATCTTCTGGCTTCCAGCATCTTCACAGCACTGAAACAGCTCTCGTCAAGATTATTAATGACTCTTATCACTGATGCAAAACATCTTTTTGTGCTGGTTAAGCTTGATCTGTGCTCCGCTTTCAATAATGTCGACCTTAACATTTTATTAAAAGACTCGAGAGCTAGGTTGGCCTGTCCGACACTCTACCACAATGGTTCAAATCTGTCACTGGACTGTCACAGTTTCTCTGGGTAAATTCAGTTCTAACAGATTTGACATGCTGTATGGAGTCCACTTGGCTCTGTCATCAGAAAACACAAGATCAGTTATCATAGTTATGCAGATGATACCCAACTGTACATCTCACTGTCTCTGGATAACATTAACCTATTAGATTTACTGATCGACTGCTGGAAAGATATTGATCTCTGAATGTCAAAAAGCTTCCTGCAGCTGAACAGATACAAACATAAATCAGTGTTTGGTGTGAGAGCACAGAGGCAGCAGGTCCGCACCTACTTGGAGTCCAAGTCATTTACCATCACTGACCAAATCAACAACCTCAGAGTTATTATTGATGCTGATCTAAATCTTGACTCACACATTAGTAAAATCACCAAAACATCTTTCCACCATCTCAGAAATATCCTGAGAATCTGTAGTTTTATCTTTCAGGCAGATTCAGAGACTCTTGTCCATGTCTTTGTCACCAGCAGACTAGATTACTGTAACGTCTGTTTTACTGCTCGTCCTGCTGAATCCCTTCAACACCTCCAGTTTATCCAAAATGCAGCCGTCTGTATCTTGACTAGAACCAAAGAGCTGCTTCACTGGCTACCTGACCATTATAGAACTGGTCTATAAAGCACTAAATGGCCCCTGAATATATAAAGTATCTGACATGCTTCCATTTTATCAGCCAGGCAGAGCTCTCAGGTAACCAGGACAGTCTTCTTCTTTCCCAGAGTTCATTCCATCAGGTGACAGATTATTTATTGCTGACGCTCCTGAAGTATGAAACAGTCTGCAGATGATTTGTGGTTTGTTTTGTTTAGCTTTTAACTAGACTGTATGTGTGTGAATGTGTGTGTGTGTAATGTCTGCCTGTATCTAACCTCATTTTTACTGTTTTACAGTTTTATCACTCTGTAAAACACTTTCAATTGTTCCTACAGTGATCTTGTGCTCTACAATTAAATTGACTGGACTAAAAGAATGAGTATATAAACATATTTCCCTCCATCTCCTGAGACGTCAGTAAATGTCTCATTTATCCATCATGTTAAATCTTTATAGAAATCCTCTTACTGCTCTGCAGACGGTCAGCCAGCTCCTCCTGCTTCATTCTCCTCAGGAAGTGCAGTGTGATCTTCAGAAATGCATCTCTGCTGCTCCTCCTCTGCTCTTCCTCCTTACTGTCCAACACCTCCTCATCCTCCCTCTGACTCTCTAAGCATTCTGGGTAATTTGGACTCAGAACCTTCTGCATCTTCTTCAGCTCGTTCTTCACAAAAGTGACGATGTTCTCCTCCAGCCCCTGGAACAGAATACTATATGAATGACACAATCAAACTGAAAACATGAAGCAAACATCAGATCCATGTTGGACAGACTGACAATCCACTGGTCTACAAAGTGCAGCCTGGAGATGATTGAACAGAATAGATGTAAAAGTAGTTGTTGTACATGTACAGACCATAAATATGGAGTCCAGGTGTGTTTGATGCTGCTGGGCAGACTGATCACTGGGAACCTCTGAGCTCTCCTGGTCCACTCTGTGGAGGAATCATGAAGAATGAGCTCACATTGGGCTCTATTTTCCTGAAACAGGGCGCAGATCCAGATCCAGATCTACATCCAGATCCAGGTCTTAATTCCTGGCGTGTGGCGTGTGACCAAAACATTTTTACAATTTCTCCGACCATCAGCACTGGCTCACTCTGAGCTCAGCCAGGCGTAACATGGAGGAGAGACTGAATACATGAATAGTGGAGGAATGCAGTATATGCAGGTGGAGTCAGGTGGGCTTCAATAATGACCAATCACATGAGCTCCTCTCATCACCTTTAAACACAGCAGCAGGTGAAACGGTGAGAGAGGCTGAGTGAGAGAGAAGAGTTCACCTCTGTGAAGCAGCTGAAGCTCCAAAATACACCTTCAGGACTCCTCAAATATTAATATACATCAGTCCAAACATGCTGACAGTGGTAGAATGAAAATAAAGCTGATGTGTTCTCATGTGCTGCAGCTGCTGGCAAACCGGTGCAAACAATTCATACAGAATAATTAATACATTTAAACTCCACAGTTCTTATCCTCATCTGCATATTTGAAAGTCCTCATATATGCTTTCAATATCTATAAATAAACATCCAACACCGGGTTTGGAAATTAGCTGGTTAGTGTTTGAAAAGTGCACAAGTTCTATCAGTTTGTCCAAATATATAAATGATGAATGAAGGTGTCCACGCTGTGTAAAGTAAGCAGGACTGTGTTTAAACCTGTTTTAAAATGTTTTCACCAACATGTTTTATTTGTTCACAGCATATAAGATGTTGATGTAGGTCTACTCTGTTTGTTTGGCTATTTTACACACTGATTATATGGACACACGTCCACACGCAGAACTGATTACTGCTAATATTTACTTTACTGTAAGTGGTAAAACTGAAAGCTCACTGTAATGATCCTCCTGGCATGACAGAAGAAATATTTTGATTCTCTGAACTGAGTTTGAACTTTTATTTAATAAAAATGTTTGGACAGATCTGATGGAGCTCAGGACGCATCCTGAGGACCGCCGCGGTACTTTAAACAATTTATTGTTAAACTCGGAATCTGTGAGCAACAGTTTTCCAGTCTGATGTTTAGAAAATGCAGAACATTAATCACCGTAGATCCTGATCGATCCTGTCGCCTCGTCAGAAGATTTTTGTGCACAGACGCACAAAAAGAAGACTTGCTCCTCAGGAAAACTGCATAAAGACTGTTTGGACCAGCTGGCCCTGAGCCTGTGAAAAATAGAGCCCATTATGTCTCCACACAGAGACGATCACAAGCTGAAGGTCCTTCAAGTGATGTTTGGATGTGAACAGAGACCCAGATGAGCCCTGCAGTGGTAAAGCTTTACTAGTCCTAGAGAAGCCCCTGAGAGCCCTGAACCTCCAACATGCCAGAAGCTCCGGCCCCAAGCAGAGCAGTAGAATAAGTCTGGGTTCAGTTCAGCCAGCGAGTGCAAGACGTGCTGCAGTTTGAGGACGACGCATCAAAGATCCTCCAGGTTGTAGTCAAAGCGGTGGACAGACAGCTTAAGTTATTGTAAGCTTTGCTAACACTGATTACAGCAACATAAAGCAACTCTACTGTCAGCATGTAGACGACAGACTGTAAACCTGTTTTTATTGGCAATAAAAACTCATCATGTCTTTCACAGTGAAATAAATCCATTAATGCCTCGTTTTTATCTTGTTTCTCTGCATCACTGATCACTGTTCATGACATTCAACTGTAATCAATCTGCATTAATGATCAACTGTTGTGTTAATATACCAATCATTTTAATTGATTTAACTAAGACTACTAAGGTTTCTAATATACTTTACATTACTGAGGTTTATTATCTGTTCTGCTGTTTAAAAGTGCAACAATTAAAAGTTAATTTATAATCAATGACCTCAGTTAAAGTGGTGCTGTTCCCAGTGTCTGTTCTGTTATTGATCATCATATGAAGTGAATGAGTTGATCACCTGACCCCAAACTGTATCTTTATTTATTGATCTGTCACTGTGTTTTGTTCCTTCATGTATGTTAATGAGGTGGACAAAATATTAGGAACACTAATCAATATAATACAGTCCAGTTCACCAGCAGCACTGCGAGCTCAATAATAAACATAAAGTAGAATTGATCATAAAGTTGTTGCATTAGGTTGAACTGGTGTTCCTAATAAAGTGACCAGTGAATCTACATAAAATGAAACTTATGTCCATAAACCTGTTGCCCTGGTGCATGCTGGGAAGCTTTCCCACACACCTCCTGGACGCTACAGTATCTCAACCTCATTACGTCCTTCGTCTTTATTTTTCTGGTTTGCAGCTTTAGTCCATAAACAGTAACTCTACATTAAAGCTCCTTTCAGAGGGAGGTGTTGACCATATGTGGCAATCTGGGGGCTCGTCTGTATGTAAATTAGTCTGAACGAGTACGTTTGATCAGCTCACATGTTCTTGTTGGTTTGAACTGGATCACAGGCTTTGATAAGTGAAGCCCCAGAAACAGTGTGTTCAACAGTCACAACATACATTCAGACATGAATCACAGACGTTTGACTGACAGCTTACTTCTGACCAGCAGGACGTCGTCCTTTAAAGTCAATAATAAAACCCTTTGACTCGTCGCTCCTGAAGGACACACAGCTGGATGGAGGTCCAGGAGATTCTGATCTCTGATGGATCCTGATCCAAAAACAGCAATGATAGATTTATTAAAGGTCACATATTCAGTTACATTTCCTGTGATTAACATACTGCACAATTTATAGTTTTAATATTGACAACAACATACTTTTTATCAGATAAAGGATCTTGTTTGAAAGTAACAACAGCATCCTTTGACCAGTCGCTCCTGAAGGACAAACAACTGGGTCCAGGTCCAGGTCCAGGTTCAGGTCCAGGTTCAGATCCGAGTCCGGGTCCGGGTCCGGGTCCAGGTCCAGGTTCAGATCCGAGTCTAGGTCCAGGTCTGAGTCCAGGTCCAGGTTCAGGTCTGTGCTGCTTCTTTGTTCTTCAACACAACACACACAGAGCTTTGAGTGTGAATAATGATGGTGGAGAACAGTGATGGACAGTTAGAGATCCTCATCTCACCTCTGAGCTTTGGTCTGGCTGTCATGTTCCCCACACAGAGAGCTTTTAGAGGGAGGGACTCCCTCCTCTCTGTCCTCACACTGATCCATAGCAGAGAAACACCTTCACACAAACACAACAACACATTATTTTTCTTCATTCCTCTCAGTCACATGACAAACACACACAGCTGTTTATAATATCGTCCACCCTTCATACAACCAACATGTGATCTAATAATCCATCTTAATATAATGACACTAAGTATTTGTGCTAATCAATACTTTGTGTTTTCCAGGTGACGGTCAGAGTACGAGAGACCTGCCAAAGAAGCTTTGCTGATGGGAGTCAGACTGTTAAACAATGAGAAAGATTTGATACGAGGCTCTTATTCAGCTTATTGAAGGAAACTTATAGATTAAAAATACTTTTTTACAGTCACACAGAGAAAGTTGGATCATTTTTCAGCCCTGAATAGTGTCTGCAGGCTACTGATCCTGCAGGCTAACCCTAACCCTAACCCCAACCCTAACCCCTAACCCTAACCCTAACCCCTAACCCTAACCCTAACCCTTTCAGGCTGCAGCCCCAACAACCTCCAATAATAAGGAGGGCAGCCTGTCTGGAGCCTGACAGGCCAAACTCAGGGCAGAACAGTGTGCAGAGCCTCGCTGAGCTTCTTGCTGTGAGTGAACTGTAATAACTGAAGGAGACTCAGATGAGCCTTTCGCTGGTTGCAGTCAGAGGACAGTTTAGGGAGACGTTGGTGAGAACATCAACCTGTTTTTTGTACAGAAAAGCCTTTAAATTAATAATTCTATCGTAAGATCTCAACACACATCAGAGGATTTAAACAGTTGATGAAGTTACCGCTGTCTCCCAGTCTGGAGACACTGGTATGGATGCTGCTGCTGTGTGACAGCCACAGCTGTTCATTAAAGTCAGAGGAAAGGAGCTACATTACACATCTATCAGCGTCACACAGAGTCTGAAAGCTCTGGACAGATTTAACCCCTTCCTCCACCACTGCCACACACACTCTGTATGTTGCAGATTAAGACATTTTTACCTGTTTTTAGTACTTTTTATGGACTGTAACTCTGTTTTTACTCAGCATGTGACCCACATGTTCTCTGTGTTTCTCCTTGTAAATAACAAATAAAGTTATTTGAACTTGAAGCTGTCACTAATACAGACAGAGCAGATTGTTGTTTTTCTCCACAAAGAAGACAAATGTTGGAAGTTATTGATCTGTGAACACTGACTCAGTACTGTCAGCTGTTATTGGACACTTTGAACAGTGACACTAAAATAAAGGAAAACTTCCACCGTGTTGATTTGTGTTGACTGTTAACAAAGTTCTGAACTACAGATTTCTGCTGTTTCTACTGGAACTAAACTAACAAGATGAACAAAGAGTCATTCAAGAGTCAAACAGTGAAAACTGTCACAATACAAACACAATAAAGTCACAATAAATACCTTTAGACGGAGAAAAGAAGCTGCAACACGAGGAGAACAGAAAGAGGAAGTAAACTCCAACAGGAAATAACCAGAGAGAGAGAGAGACATAGAGAGAGAGAGAGAGAGAGAGAGACATAGAGAGAGAGAGATATAGAGAGAGAGACAGAGAGGAAGTGGCGTCTCTGGTGGTTCAAACACTTTTTCTAGAAGTCAATTGTATCGCAAACTTAATTAATTTCATATTTCCTCAACATTTAATATAGTAATAAACAAATTATAATGTAACACAACACATTAATAATAAAGGGAATTAACATTATTAAAAAAAACAGAAGACAGAAGTTAATTCTACATAATAATAATAATAATAATAATAATAATAATAATAATAATAATAATAATAATAATAATGTTGTTGTTAGTGGTAGCAGCACCATATTCCATAAAACAATGGTGTTTTCATCTTTTTACCTTCAGCGTTCACATGTCACATTATGACTGTAAACTCTCTCTCTCTTCACTTTCTAGGTAATATTTTTAACAGAAGTTTCTATCACATTATTACCACTTATGTTCAATATATTTATTTATCTCTCATATAACCTACAATAACGCACTTGTTTATATTTTTATTTCATCTCTTATCTTTCTCTTCTTTCTCCTTTTTGCAGTTGTTAATATATTCTGAACAGTATTTTGCGTTCAGTGTTGCGTCCTGCTTCATTGCTGCATGTGACAACAGGACTGACAGTTGTAATATTGTTATTAATATCATTATTATTGCTATTATTAATAAATACTAGAGAGTTAAAATGCAGAACTATGACACTATGCACATTTTAATATATGTTATTGTGTCTTTCTAAATATCTCTGGCTGTATACTGTTATCTTATATTTGCTCAGACGTCCAGTAAAGCCTGTTAATGTTAACATGCTGTTTCTACTGTAAACTCTCTTCTGCTTATGTTGTATCTGTATATAGTTTTAATTACATGTTAATGTATGGCGTCGCTCTTCATTTTTAATTTGTTTTATCCTTTTTAAATCTATATCTGTTCGGTCTCCTGTGCTGCTACGACGCCTCATTTCCCCCTTTGGATAAACAAAGTCTATTTATTTACTTGTTGTTTGTTTCATTGTCTCAGGACTGAGAGATTATAACAATAAACTACCATTATTATTATTATTATTATTATTATTATTATTATTATTATTATTATTATTATTATTATTCATGTTGTTGCTGTAAAGGTTTAGATTTACAGTTTAATCTGTGTTCCCACTTCATACCAGTTAGCGGCGCTAATGCGGAATTTCGTTGTCTGCAAACCGTCTTTAGTTGCCAAGCAGAAGAAGAAGAAGAAGAAGAAGAAGAAGAAGAAGAAGAAGAAGAAGAAGAAGAAGAGGGAGCCAATAGCAGCGGAGCAGGAAGTGACAGTCAGCTGTTTGGAGGAAAAGCGTCACTTCAGTTCAAAGTTTCTTCAAATGTAAGAAATCTGCCAACTTATTCATGACTGCTCACGTGAGTTACACATTATACTTTACTAAATACTACATTATACTACATTATACTACATTATACTACACAACATTATAGACGATGCTTCAGTGTAGAGACTCTTGTGTTCGCGGTGTTTGCGTGTTTATTGATTAGTCGTGTCGATGCCGAATTGAAGGATGACGAGGTTTTTATAAGATAAACTAACTGAACTAGTGTTGTTTGCGCTGTGACGTCGTTACGATATGAAACGTTTAAATGTGGAGCTTTCA
Source organism: Thunnus albacares (assembly GCF_914725855.1). Lineage (NCBI taxonomy): Eukaryota > Metazoa > Chordata > Actinopteri > Scombriformes > Scombridae > Thunnus > Thunnus albacares. Next base: position 488,332 of record NC_058123.1, read on the forward strand.
GACGGAGATCTGCAGGAGCTGAGATCAGTAAATCTCCGCTGATCTGTCGGACGTTTCCTTCAACAAGACATCAGAGACACGAGACATCACCTGGTCAGGTGGTTAAAAAAAAAAACCCCGCGCGCGCCTGTGATTAGCCCCGCCCACCAGAACTCACCTGTTCATTATTGATTACTTCAATTCATTACTTGTTAAAATGTGCCGCAAACCGCTGTATGAAGTTACATGTAGAGCTGCAACTGATGATTACTTTCATTATCGATCAATCTGTCAGTTATTTTCTTGATTGATGGATTAGTTGTTTAGTTGACGGTGTGCAGTGGTGAGTACTGGTGCCTCACACGGAGGGCTCTGGGTTCGACCCCCCCCCCCCGCTGGTGACTCTAAACTGCCTGTAGGTGTGAATGGTTGTCTGTCAGCTCTGTGATTGGCTGCTCACCTGTCCAGGTGTGCTCCTGAGACTGGCTCCGGCTCCTCCGAGACCCCCCAGAGGAGAAGCAGTAAAGACATGGACTGAATCCTGAAGTCAAAGATCATAAAGACCAAAGAAACCAGAAAACATTCACATTTAAGAAGCTGAATCAGAGAATCTGGACTTTTTTCTTTTTTTTTTTTAATGACTCCAAACAATAGTTGGTGATTAATTTAGTGTTTGCAGCTAATCAATTAATGGACTAATGATTGCTGCTCTAGTTATATGATGATGTATTTAATAACTGGTGAAGTTGTGAAGTGGACAAAATATCAGAAACACCTTTTTTTATATAAATCAGTTCTTTACAACAAGATTCTCAGAACCATCTGACAGCAGGGCTGCAGTCCAACAATCATAATCAATTAATCATTAATGAGGTCAGGCTGCTTAATCCACAAACTCACATCAGGCAAAAAACAAAGTTTTTTAAAATATATTTTTTTGATCATCGTCGTATCATAAATTCTGTTTTTTCTCCGTGGTTCCCGGCACGGCCACATCGCTGTCGGTCACTGTAGATCTCTGCAGATCGCTGCAGATCACTATAGATTACTGCAGATCACTATAGATCACTATAGATTACTGCAGATCACTATAGATTACTGTAGATAGCTGTAGATCACTGTAGATCACTATAGATTACTGTAGATCACTGTAGATCACTATAGATTACTGCAGATCACTATAGATTACTGTAGATAGCTGTAGATCACTGCAGATCACTATAGATTACTGTAGATCACTGTAGATCACTATAGATTACTGCAGATCACTATAGATTACTGTAGATAGCTGTAGATCACTATAGATTACTGTATATCACTATAGATCACTGCAGATCACTATAGATTACTGTATATCACTATAGATCACTGCAGATCACTATAGATTACTGCAGATCACTGTAGATCGCTGTAGATCACTATAGATTACTGCAGATCAGTATAGATCACTATAGATTACTGCAGATCACTATAGATTACTGCAGATCACTGTAGATCGCTGTAGATCACTATAGATCGCTGCAGATCACTGTAGATCACTATAGATCACTATAGATCGCTGCAGATCACTATAGATCGCTGCAGATCACTGTAGATCACTATAGATCACTGTAGATCACTATAGATCACTATAGATCACTGCAGCCTCCTCCAGCTGATACACGTGATGGTCTTTATGTGTAAAACAGCA